>NC_073380.1:106891428-106893928 GCF_028641065.1 Leucoraja erinaceus
GCAATGTTTAATTTTGTACTTGCTGTACAACCAATCCTTGTGGAGCATAAAACAATATGATGACTTCTGCCTGGAGAATGGTGGAAGCAGATTCTACACTCTCTTCCATAGATCAATTGTATAAGTACTTAAAGCTAAAACATTGAAGGCCAGTGGGACTAATTAGGCAGCTGCCATCAAAAATTGGCTGAATGCCATCTTACTAAACTCTTCAATCTCTGCTTCAATAAAAATATAATTGAATCCAATAAGTGTGGCGATTAAATTTGTGTGTTAATTAAAATCGGTGAATTTCACAGCCTCTCATCAGAAGCAAAATGAAGCTATAACATTGTAAGTTAATAAAGTCGCCCTTGGCAAAGAGAATTTACCATTTCAATCCAGGCTGATCTGGAGGTGTTTTTATTGGCAATGCTGATCTTTTAATTCCCATGGAAAGCTAAATGACAACTTGCAGGTATGGCCAAATCTTGAAAATAAGAATGTATGCGTAAGTCAAATAGCTTACCAACAAATGAAACTGAGGTGTTTAAGAAGGAACTGCAGATGCTGGAAAATGGAAGGTATTACAAAAATGCTGGAGAAACTCAGCAGATGCAGCAGCATCTATGGAGCGAAGGAAATGGGCAACGTTTCGGGCCGAAACCCTTCTTCATGAGGAATGCTTGTACAGACAGCACATGAGGAATGCTTGTAAAGTCCGAACGTGATGAATGCCTGCACACACAGCACATGGTAGGTAGGCCTGCTGGTGACGATATTTAAAGCATAGCCCTTTCGTTTTCAACACTGAGGAGGAAGATTTCCGTGAGTGTATACGGGATGGTTTTTTAAGCCAATATGTAGAGAAACCAACTAGAAGACAGGCCATCCTAGACTGGGTATTGTGTTATGAGGAAGGATTAGTTAGCAATCTTGTTGTGCAAAGCCCCTTGGACAACAGTGACCATAATATGGTAGAATTCTGCATTAAGATGGAGAGTGACACAGTTAATTCAGAAACAAAGATCCTGAACTTAAATAAAGGAGACTTTGATGGTATGAGACTTGAATTGGCTAGGATAGACGGGCAAATTACACTTAAAGGGTTGATGGTGGAGATGCAATGGCAAACATTTAAAGACCACATGGACGAACTTCAAAAATTGTTCATCCCTGTCTGGCGAAAAAATAAAACGGGGAAGGCGGCTCAACTGTGGCGAATGAGGAGAATCAAGGGTAATGTTAAATCCAAGGAAAAGGCAGATACATTGGCCAGAGGAAGCAGCAGACCGGAGGACTGGGAGAAATTTAGAACTCAACTGAGGACAAAGGGATTAGGTTTGGGGGGTGAGGGGGGAAGAGGGTGAAAGAAAGCTTTTGGGGAACATAAAAACAGACTAAAATTTTCTTTAGATATATAAAAAGGAAAAGATTAGTGAAGACAAATGTAGGTCCCTTACAATCAGCGACAGGTGAATTTATAATGGGAAACAAAGAAATGGTAGAACAGCTAAACGAGTACTTTGTTTGGTTCTATCTTCACTAAGGAAGACACAATCTCCCAGAAATAGGAATGGGGACTGAGGATCTAGCGGGAGAAACTAAAGGGAATCCACATTAGACAGAAAATAGTGTTCGGTAAATTATTGAGATTGAAGGCAGATAATTCCCCATGGCCTGATGGTCTGCATCCCAGAGTACTCAAGGAGGTGGCCCTAGAAATCACGGATGCATTGGTGATCATTTTCCAATGTTCTCTCGACTCTGGATCAGTTCCTGTGGACTGGAGAGAAACCAATGTAACCCTACTTTTTTAAGAAAGGAGGGAGAGGGAAAAGGGGAATTATAGACCAGTTAGCCTTACATCGGTAGTGGGGAAGATGCTTGAGTCAATTGTTAAAGATGTTATAGCAGCGTACTTGTAAAGCAGTGACGGGATCGGTCAAAGTCAGCATGGATTTATGGATTAAAGGCCGATAAATCCCCAGGGCCAGATAGGCTGCATTCCAGAGTACTTAAGGACATAGCCCCAGAAATAGTGGATGCATTAGTGATAATTTTTCAAAACTCTTTAGATTCTGGAGTAGTTCCTGAGGATTGGAGGGTAGCTAATGTAACACCACTTTTTAAAAAGGGAGGGAGAGAGAAAATGGGGAATTACAGACCAGTTAGTCTAACATCGGTAGTGGGGAAACTGCTAGAGTCAGTTATTAAAGATGGGATAGCAGCACATTTGGAAAGTGGTGAATTCATTGGACAAAGTCAGCATGGATTTATGAAAGGTAAATCATGTCTGACGAATCTTATAGAATTTTTCGAGGATGTAACTAGTAGAGTGGATAAGGGAGAACCAGTGGATGTGTTATATCTGGACTTTCAGAAGGCTTTCGACAAGGTCCCACATAAGAGATTAGTATACAAACTTAAAGCACACGGTATTGGGGGTTCAGTATTGATGTGGATAGAGAACTGGCTGGCAGACAGGAAGCAAAGAGTAGGAGTAAACGGGTCCTTTTCA
>NC_073380.1:106901428-107003928 GCF_028641065.1 Leucoraja erinaceus
ACCCGCAGTTGCAGCCTCCGACTCTCCGGTCGGGCCGCAGCAGCAGCAGCAGCGCTCCTCCACCGCTCCACCCGCTCCGGACTCGGCCAGCCCCGCGACGGTGATGGTGAGTCGTAGCACCAGAGTCCCCGGTCTCTTCCTGTTGGAGGCCGCTCCTCGTTGCGGCCCCAACGACAACGGAAACCCGACGAGAAAAGGTCGGGTCTCCCGTGCAGGGAGAGATTTTAAAAGTCCCCCCCCCCCCCCCACCCCACCCCCGCCCCCCCCCACACACACCCTAACAAAAAATAACAAAAACTACATAAAAACACAGACAGAAAATAATAAAACGCGGACAGACTGCAGAGGCCGCTGCTGACCAGAGTCGCGCCGCCCACCGGATTTTATACTCCTAGAAAATCATTCCTCAACCTCCTCTCCTCCAAGGAATATAGTCCTGGCCTGCTCAACCTCTACCTCAGGCCCTTGAGCAGGGTCGGCTTAACAGCATTATAGGCCCCTGGGCAAAGCAGTGCACTGGGGCCCCTACACTTACAGTTTCTTTATGTCGAATCAAATATGCCGTCATGCACTTGCGATGTTCTCTCTCCATTTTCATGTTCTACAATAAAATTCCACAATACATCGGAGGGTTTGTTTCCCATTGTTTACAACCCCCCCCACCCCCCCCCCCCCCACCCTCCTCTCCGATCCGATTGGGTCTCACATTTTTCCGTTTTCATTCCTGTATCCTCCGATCATGACTTCTCAATATTTCCCTTTTCTCTTTTTATACATAGACTCGTGAATAAACCTGCATAACTTTATTATGCTGAAGGTACCAAACTTCACGGCAAAGGTTTTCTATTAATACCTATTCACAAACTTTACGTTATTTGATTGATAGATATTTTTCCAATCAGACATATTGGAAGATTGACAGCCTCCGTATGGGTGTCCTGGGTGCCAATATATGGCAGGATCCGAAACACAACAGAGGGGAGATTTTACTCTGGTAAGAGATGCATATGGTGCAAGTGGCAAAACAAACCTGTTTTCTTCTGAGAGATGTTTTTTGTGAAAGTGGCTGCTATTAAAGAGGATGCTCAGTTCAAATTGTGGATGATGTTATTTCTGAATAGCAGGCTGTCAAAGATACTGTCAATACAAGCTGATTGCTCTTGCTACAAGTCATATGCAAGTCAAAACTGGCATCTCAAAGCACCTCAATGGTTAAATGGCTGATGTGATACTTCAGCTAAAGTTACAATTGCAGATAGAAGTTCCTTGTCTTCCTTCTCGTAATTACAGTGTCTAAATGATGGAAAATTGATCAAGGCTATAAAGCAGTACAATTCAATCTGCCCTTATAATTTATTTTTCTTAAAAACACTACTGCCATTCCCGTATCTCATAGCAAATCTGGGTACAGACTGGGTACAGTGTAGATGGGTCTGAAGAAGGGTCTCGACCCGAAACATCACCCATTCCTTTTCTCCAGAAATGCTGCCTGTCCCGCTGAGTTACTCCAGCACTCCGCGTCTATTCCCTTCATCTCTTCAGTTATAAGTTTAAACTAGACTAAGTGCAGACCTGTTAGGTCTGGTCCCCCAACGGTGTGCATTGAGGAGCTGCTGAAGCTGCTTTTGAAATGAGGCCCTCCCCCTGATGTCACTGGAAGATGATGGAATATTCTGTTTCACTGTGCCATTGGGGGGAGGGGGGAGCATTGTGACGTCACTGGAAGCTGGTGTTTTAAAAAGTTGGGTTTTGGCTTTTTTTTAACTTTAATCATGAATAACCTGGGGGGGGGAGGGGATGTGTGAATATCCAGGGGGGTGAGTGGACGGGGAGTGTGAATAACCCATGGGGGGAGGGCGGGGGGGGGGGGAGGGGCGTGGAGGGTGTGACACTTGGCAGCTTGAGAGCCCATTGCGATTGGTGCACTGAGAGTGGGATTGTGACATCATCAGTGCAAAGTCCTGGAAAAAGGCTGTGTGTGGGAACCGTTCGTTGCCTTTTTTTAAAAACTTGAGCCGTAAATATTGTGAAATATGGCATGAAATGTGAAGGGAACCTGTTTATTGCATCGACCGGGTTAATGTGAGTAATAATCCGTAGAAATTTCAACTGTAGCGCATAGCGTTTTGACGAAGGTAGAAGAACACATACAGAAACAGGCACACACACACCCACGTAAACATACAAATCAGGTGAGACTTTTAATGGTATACTAGGCAAAGTGGAACTCGTGGAATAACTAGTCGGGTGGAGGGGGCGGGGTGTGTGAATAACCTAGGTGAGATGGGGGGGGGGTGGAGCCGGGGATGTGGCACTCAGCAGCTTGAGAGCCCATTGTGATTGGTGCACTGAGAGTGGCATTGTGACATCATCATTGGAAGCTCCTGGAAAAAGAGCGTCTGTGAGAAGCTGCCGTTACCGTTGGCAACGTTCCATCGTGATGTTATTGTGGCACTCGGCAGCGTGAGAGCCCATTCTGATTGGTGCATTGTGAGTAGCATTGTTTTTTTTTTGTTTGTTTTTATTTAACAAGGACAGTGCATATTAATGAACATTTACTTGTAAATATGCAAGATTATAGCCAGTAGCTAATTTCCATCTTTATTCCCTTTGGCAGGTTGATGTTAAATAAACAACTTAAACACATCACACCATAATCAATCAATACGAAAAAAGAAAAAAAAAAAAAAAAGAAAAACAATAAAGAGTACAATAAACAAACAGACAAACAATGTTGCTTATGACAGACCAGAGAGCGGTGGATAATTTTAAGGAAGATTATGAGCGCACTATTTATTTTCCAGTAACCATGTGACGGTAAACCTTGTGACATCATCACTGGAAAGTCCTGGAAAAAGGCTGTGTGTGAACCATTTTTTGCCTTTTTTAAAAACTTGAATCGTCAATAACGTGAAATATAGGATGAAATCTTAAGTGAACCTGATTACTGCGTGGAGGGGAAAATGTGTCAGAATATGTAAAAATTTAAGCGCTAGCACGTAGCATTTTGACGAAGGTAGAAAAAAACACATGGAAACAGGCACACACGCACGCATGCGTACATACAAGATGAGACTTTTAATGTACCAGACCACGCACGCACACACACACACACACACCCACACACACACACACACATATCCACATACAAGATCAGAGTTATATAGTTATATAAATAAAGGATATAGATAACACACAAATGTTTAACAAACATCACACATTTATCACACATATTTAACAGACTACTGACCAACATCTACTATAAACCCACTGACTCCCATGGCTATCTGGACTACAATACTTTCCGCCCTGCTTCCTGAAAGGATTCTATCCTCTACTCCCAATTCCTCCATCTATACCGCATCTGCACCCAGGATGAGGTGTTCCAAACCAGGACATCGGAGATGTCCTCATTCATTAGAGAACAGGGGTTCACCTCTTTGACTATAGATGAGGCTCTCACCAGGGTCTCTTTTGTACCCTGTAACTCTGCACACTCCCCATCCCCCCCACTCACAACAAGGGCACTCCCTTGTGTCCTCATCTTCCACCCTACCAGCCGTCACATACAACATATAACCCTCCAACATTTTTACCACCTCCAACGGGATCCCACCACTCGCCACATCTTCCCATCTCCTCACCTTTCTGCTTTCCGCAGAGACCGCTCCCTCCGTAACTCCCTGGTCAATTTGTCCCTTCCCACCCAGACCACCCCATCCCCTGGTACTTTTTCTTCCAACCACAGGAAATGCTGCACTTGTCACTTTACCTCCCCCCTTGACTCCATCCAAGGACCTATTTGTTCCTATTTGTTACTAATACCTATGATAGAGAAGCGAGTGTCACCAAACTTCTGAATTCTCTGGGATGGAACCCTCTCCAAGACAGACGTGAAGCTCACCGTTTGACCTGTTTTTACAAAATGTTAAATGGTCAGCTCGACATAGATTACAAGACCTACACCAAACCCAAACCAATTAGGAGCAGACGAGGGCATTCGATCCAATTTGTGATCCCAGCTACAAAGACAGATGTGTACGGCAATTCGTTCTTCCCCCGCACAATTAAAGCATGGAATAATCTACACCCAACTATAGTTACCCAACCAGATGCAACTAAATTTAAAGTAGCTCTTTCTTCCCAATAACCCTTCTGGCTTAAGTCCTCCCTCCACCACCTCCAGTTTAAATTCCAGTTGGAATATTTTTGAGGACCAAGAAACCAAGAACCAAGAACCTCAGCAGTCTTTCCAGGTGCGGCAGAGGTTCACCTGCATCTCCTCCAACCTCATCTATTGCATCCACTGCTCTAGGTGTCAGCTGATCTACATCGGTGAGACCAAGCGCAGGCTTGGCGATCGCTTCGCCCAACACCTCCACTCAGTTCGCAATAACCAACCTGATCTCCCGGTGGCTCAGCACTTCAACTCCCCCTCCCATTCCCAATCCGACCTTTCTGTCCTGGGCCTCCTCCATTGCCAGAGTAAGTCCCACCATAAATTGGAGGAACAGCACCTCATATTTCTCTTGGGTAGTTTACACCCCAGCGGTATAAATGTTAACTTCTCCAATTTCAGGTACAGTAGTAGCAATGTTACAAAATTTTGAGATTTAAAAAATCAAGTCTGCAATTTATCCCATCAGATAAAGCATAACAATAAGTTTAATTTGACACCTAATTCACTTTCATATCTCAAGTAATAAAAAAGTTATGGCCATTTTCATACTCGGAAATTAGCATCTTGTTCCCATTTGATTTTCTATGGACATAACAAAAAAGCTGTGATCGTGGACAGTCAAAAGCCCATAACCTTCTTAAAAATTAAGAGAACTGAATGAAATTTTCAGTTATCATAGATTGAAGCATTCTGAAACAAATATAAAATAATCTTACTTGGATGACCTGAAATTAAAGCATATAATTAGTTAGTTACCCAATTGTAGCTAATTTCAAACTTCAATCACTAGATCTAAACATCTATCCATTTCTTAATAAATGATTAACATTTTTAAATAGCCCAAGTGTCCAAATAATATTCACAAATAATTCACAATAAAAACATGATTTTAAAATCTCATTTACATCAATTTATAGGCCAAATAGAAGGAATTTAGTGTTCATTTGCTGTAAATTAAAGTCAATTTAAATCAGCTTTCTAGTGGGTTCCTGTGAACGCGCTGGTTTAGAACGTTCACATTGTGCTGGATTTGTGCCTTCAAATGCCCAGAAAAATACTGCGGGATATAAAGAGCCCAAAATGAACTACTCGCTATAGAAAACTTTATATACAGGGTTCTTAAGAAGCCCCATTTAATGTAAAAATAAGGTACATATCTTTAATTGTTTGCTTTATAAAACCCTGGGGCTGCGAGAGGTTGCGGAGTGAGAGAGTGATTTTTAAACTACTATAAATATTATACAAGGCCATAAAAACTAATAATACCTTTTGCGACGGAGTTTTTCAGCGATTTTCCGTTAATGATTTACTAGGCTGAACATTTTCGATTGGAACAGCCTAGTAAAAATCGCGTTTTAAACCCGCCCCCTCTAAACAGCGCCAAAATCACACACAAGGGGTGGGGCAGATGCTCAGCCACGATTCAGGTAGGTTTTGTAACATACCTACAGGTAGTCCCTGCTTTCTCCCTCCTTCCCCTCCCCTTCCCAGCTCTCCCACAGCCTACTGGCTACGCCTCTTCCTTTCTTTTTCCCGCCCCCACCTCCCCCACATCAGTCTGAAGAAGGGTCTCGACCCAAAACTTCACCTATTCCTTCGCTCCATAGATGCTGCCTCACCCACTGAGTTTCTCCAGCTTTTTTATCTACCTTCGATTTTTCCAGCATCTGCAGTTCCTTCTTAAACACATATGTTCAGTGCTCATTAACATTAAATTATATTCAATACAACTTGGCTTAGTAATCACTTGCAGAGCACAGGGTGATCAGCCACGTCTGCTGTTACCTTGCAAGTTCTTAAACACACCTTTGGAGTTCAAAATTACACCTGTGACATTTTGACTAACATAAAGTGCCCCCTAATCTCTGCTCTGCATTTGTTTTATTCGTGTCTGTTTGCTTTACATCTATGAAATCATCTTCCTTCACTCCTCTCTGACTATATCAGTCCAGTGTTCTCTCAAGCAAATGTTATTCTGTTTGATGTTTGACCATTATCATGCATTGTTGCCTGGATACAAAAACATTTTTGCTGCATCAGCATTCTGAATGTCCTAGTCGCTCTTTTTACTTCCTGAGGTCGGTGCGTTGTCCATCTTGTTTGTGCCTTTGTATGGGGTGGGAGATTGCAACCTTCACGTGGTCCGCCCTGTTTCGACGAATGCAATCAACCTGGCGTGCACAATCAAATAAGATCAAATAGAGCAAGTTGTCCTACAACTTTAGGCTGTGCACGCCATACGCAAGAAATTTTATCCAAACGTCACTCCCAGATGCGATAAATGTTTGTTTCAAAACGCTAATATCACACATTCATTTGTAGGATGTACAAAGTTGAATAAATTTTGGAGTGATATATTTGATATATTTACAAAGCTTTTCAAGTCCACAATAGAACCCAAAACGGAATGGATTATATTTGGAATAATAGGAGAAGATACCAATTTAAATAAAGACCAAAATTTTTTTTTAATTATGGGTTAATAATTGGAAAGAAATTGATACTTAAATTTTGGAAAAATACAACCATACCAATTGTTAAAATGTGGATTAGGAATATGATGGACATAGCACGCCTTGAAGAAACGAGACTCCGACTAATAGATAAATATGACCAATTCTTAAGGAGTTGGTCTCTTTTCATCGACTTTTTGGAATCATGTGATGCAGCGGTACCGTAAAGATTGCTGATTTCAGTTCATGACGCGGATAGATCTACATCTCCGAATACAGATTTGAAAAATTCTCTTTTAAGGGGCCTTCTCTTCTATTTCTACTTTCCACTTTCTCTCTTTCTTTTTTATTTTTTATATACACACTTCACGTTTTTCTACTCTCTACCATCTATTTTTCCACTTTTTCCTCTTTCTATTGTTTTCTTTTTCTTGGCTTGCTTACTTCCTTTTCATAACATAAAACTAGAGGTTGTACATAGAATGGATTACGGTATGACATAGTTGGCACCTAAAATTAGGTTCCACTGTACTGTTTTGTACTGTATTAACTTCTAATAAAATAAACAAAAAAAAAACAAAAAAAGCATTCTGAAAGCCCTGATCGTTCTTTTTATTTCCTGAGGTTGGTGCATTGTCCATCTTGTTTGTGCCTTTGTATGGGGTGGGAGATTGCAACCTTCACGTGGTCCGCCCTGCTTCGACGAATGCAATTAACCTGGCGTGCACAATCAAATAAGATCAAATGGAGCAAGTTGTCCTACAACTTTAGGCTGTGCACGCCATACGCAAGAAGAAGAAGCAGTACCTTTGTATGAATAGCTTCTCCAGCATTTCCTTCAGCTCACAACCTGTTTTTAAAAAAAATGATTTAAAAAAATCCCTTTGATTCTTCACAACATGTTGGGAGAGGTAGCTTTATCAGTTTTTATGTATGAAGACCACAAATTTGCATTTACAGCCCCAACACCTGATCGAAATGCATTTTGTTGTCTCTGTACTGTACACTGACAATGACAATTAAAATTTAATCTGAATCTGAATCCCCATTATGCTGGTTTATTTTGCATTATAGTGTATGTGTTCTTGTTGGGATACTGGCCACAGTAGTATGCTACACTAGACTTAGTAGAAATCAGAGGTACGAGAGGCACAATGTGAATTACATCCAATGACTCAGCCATCATTGGTATGTGTCATAACTTATGACAGCAGTTACCCCTGTGCAGGCTGGTGCATATTTTAGAATTCCTATAAGAAGGCACAAGATCAATCCAAGGAAACATTTCGCCAAATGTCCAAATAAAATCTGTACTGATACATGTTGTTGAATGCTCCATAAAAATTGTCTTTAAGCAACAATGGGAGCTTCTTGTATGATTACATTTGGTTGGCTTTCCACCATTCTTGTCCGTAGCTGGACTTTCTCTGCCACAGAAGGTAGTTGAGATCAGTTCATTGGCTATGTTTAAGAGGGAGTTAGATGTGGCCCTTGTGGCTAAGGGGATCAGGGGGTATGGAGAGAAGGCAGGTACAGGATACTGAGTTGGATGATCAGCCATGATCATATTGAATGGCGGTGCAGGCTCGAAGGGCCGAATGGCCTACTCCTGCACCTATTTTCTATGTTTCTATGATTCCCTCCAATCTCTGTGAAAACCGAAGAAAGATGGGGGATTATAAACTTTCAAGAGAGAGCTAGATAGGGCTCTTAAAGATAGTGGAGTCCGTGGATATGGGGAGAAGGCAGGAACGGGGTACTGATTGGGGATGATCAGCCATGATCACATTGAATGGCTGTGCTGGCTCGAAGGGCTGAATGGCCTCCTCCTGCACCTATTGTCTAAACAATGATCAGGAGAAAAGGAATGGGATTTCAAACTCTAAATATCACAGAATGCAACAAACCCAGATCATCAAATATAAATCAATAAAGTGTACATAATATAGAAACATAGAAACATAGAATATAGGTGCAGGAGTAGGCCATTCGGCCCTTCGAGCCTGCACCGCCATTCAATATGATCATGGCTGATCATCCAACTCAGTAATATTGCAATCCAGTTCAAAATACTTTGTATTATAACTCGATAATTGTGGTTTCACTGTGGTCTTGTACAATTCACTCTATACGCCCAGCAATACTAAATTTAGATGTTCTTTTCATTTAAGAAAATTATCTCCTTATATGAAACTGTTTGCAGGTTCCTGATATTATCTAGATTATCTTCAGCCTGGTCATCAAAGATCCAATTAAAAAAACTGACCACTGCGTATAAGAACCAAATCTCATTTCTCATCAACTGTTTTTGTTAATTAAAGGGAATAATTTGCGAAAAGGCACATTTATTCAAAATAACAGCATATTAAATATTTCAGATCTTTCAACTGTTAACATTTTTGTAAGACCATCAATAAATTATATACAAAAACAGAAAACCTTGGATAAAAAGAAGGCTAGTAGTAGTCCAGTCAGCATTGCTTGAAAGAGAAACAGTCAAAATGTTGTGTCCGCGACCATTCATCAGAAACATTGACAATTTCTCTTTCCACAAATGCTGCCGAACATGCTGAGCTTTTTATGTTTTGGTTTAAGAATAGATTTTCACTATTATTTAATAACCTCGAAAGCCAATGTGTCCACTCGACCTCTGGCTTGAGTCAAGGTTTTCGTGTGTGAAATAGGAGGACATTTTTCAAAGGCTCGTGAATCTTTGGAATAGCATACCTCACAGTGTGGTCTCAGTCTTTGTGTTATTTCAAGGACAATGGATTTTTTTTTAATAGAATAAGAGAATCAAGAGCCTAAAGGAGAGACGATCTCTATGAAACATTAAATTCAGAGTAGGTTTGACAGATAGATGCCATGAAGACATGTCATAGAAACATAGAATAGAAATTAGGTGCAGGAGTAGGCCATTCGGCCCTTCGAGCCTGCACCGCCATTCAATATGATCATGGCTGATCATCCAACTCAGTATCCCGTACCTACCTTCTCTCCATACCCTCTGATCCCCTTAGCCACAAGGGCCACATTTAACTCCCTCTTAAATATAGCCAATGAACTGGCCTCGACTACCCTCTGTGGCAGAGAGTTCCAGAGATTCACCACTCTCTGTGTGAAAAAAGTTCTTCTCATCTCGGTTTTAAAGGATTTCCCCCTTATCCTTAAGTTGTGACCCCTTGTCCTGGACTTCCCTAACATCGGGAACAATCTTCCTGCATCTAGCCTGTCCAACTCCTTAAGAATTTTGTAAGTTTCTATAAGATCCCCTCTCAATCTCCTAAATTCTAGAGAGTATAAACCAAGTCTATCCAGTCTTTCTTCATAAGACAGTCCTGACATCCCAGGAATCAGTCTGGTGAACCGTCTCTGCGCTCCCTCTATGGCAATAATGTCCTTCCTCAGATTTGGAGACACTCCAGGTGTGTCTCCTGATGGGGGAGTCAATAACATTGATTCAATTAAGGGTTTGATCACTAAAGGGCCTGTCCCGCTTACGCGACCTTGGCTCGCAAATTACGTGACCTCGTGGTGGCTTGAGGTGTACGGGCACCGTATGGCCGCGCGGGGCCGGTCCCACCTAGAAGCGCAGAGTTGTGCGGGGCTGGGCTCCGACATCGCGCGGTGCTCCGAAATTCTGGCAGTAGCCGAAATCTTTGTGCACCAACGGCCTGTCGGCACACAGGTGCATTGTGGTCGTACGCAGCATCTTGACTGTGTACGCAGCGTCTTGATGGCCTACGCCTAGCGCGTCGCGTTGCGTGATGACGTCACCGCCCAACGGCGTGCGACACCCAAATTCAGTCGGCCCGCCTCCTGCCCAGCTGATTGGCAAGCATGACGCAAATGACGTCACGCACAAACTTAGCGTGAACTTAGCGTGAACTCCGCTTCCGTTTGGTCGCGCCAAACGCACGTAATCGCATGCAAGTGGGACAGGCCCTTAAAGCCTGAAGTGAATAGTTGTTAATTTCTCTCAGAATGTTGCTTAATATTTCAAATGTTCTCACTCAGGGAGGCGTGCATACATAGTCTGTCAATAAATTCATGGCTCTGGTAAATTTTGGATGACAAGGAATTCATATGGATCAGGCAGGAAAGTAGAGTTGCTGTCAAGGATCAGATCACCCATGAATTATTCCATGGGGCTCATGCCTGAACATCTGCACAACCAACATCTGCTCTTATTTCTTATGCTTTCATGATGTAGGAATTCTGCAGGGAAGATGATCATCTCTGGTCTTTCTGGATATCAAGTGGCCATATAGGTCAACCCTGCTATTTCCTATATCTGCATGTTTAACTATAAGAGTGAGTTTCTTCATGTGTCTGTCAAAACCAAAGCATTTTTATATTCTGAGCATTGACCTTAGAGTGAATACATGCTGCAGTAATAACAATTAACATTTCATGTGTTGCAGCAACAACTCTGCACGAGTAGATAGATAGATAGGGGGAATTTGCTCAATTTTCTTTCCAAAATCTTTAAGGTAAGTATCCAGTATCAAGTAATGCTAGAACTCGACTTTAAATCTTATAGAAAATGTGCAACAGGTGAATTGCACAGAAATTCATAGAACAGGATTAAGGAACGAAATAAGCAAATCAGTGACCCTTCAATTAAAAGAGATTCAATCTTATAAAATTATGATTAAAAAAAAACAGAAAAAGAGTGCTGGTGGGAGTCAATCGGTGAAGACAATGGACAGACACGATTTGGGGCCAGAACCTTCTTAAGTCTTGGCCCAAAACGTTATGTATTCATTTCCATTCACAAATGATGCTTGACCCATTGAGGTCCTCCAGCACTTTCCTTTTTGCTCAAGATTTCAGCATTTGCATAATGGTGAAATACATCTTTTTCAGAGAAGTGCAGGCCAACACCAATTTTCTGGCAATTGGTCGTCTGGCTTTTGATCTGGACAAAATTACAAAAGTGCATTTGAATTCCCTCCCCCACCCCCCCCCCCCCCCCCCCCCCCCCCCTCCTCCCCCTCTCCCGGAAGTCCCCCTGAAAACGTGGCACCCAGACCCAGTAAGGCAGTTCTGAGGCTCCCATAGCCAACTTCTGCGACCAATCGGTGGGTTGAATTTACCCTCTCCTGCTTTTCTGGAATTCTGGCCCAGCTGGAGCCAGCAGATGTGTTCCCATCGCTGACCACTGAGGCTGACGTTGGGGGCCGATATCTCAGTGGCCCAGTCAAACTGTTGTGGTACCGTTGGACTCCTCACAGAGAGCATAACTTCTGTTGCTTCGACAAAACGGATAATCCAGAAAGGCTCTGGAATCACGGGTGCCGTAAAATCGATGGTGGAACTGTAAGTAGGTTTCAGGTGATTTAGGTGTCTGCTTCCTCATTTCACCATTATGCAAATAAAGTTGATGTTTATCGAGAGTGATGTTACAATGTCTATTTTAAGTCACTAGAAATTTGACCAGGTATTTTCAGGCATGAGCTACGATTACAATTTGACATAACATCTGAGTCAGGGATGAATGGATGATACCAATCTCATGCAACACTTACTTTCGAACATTGCATCGCACCAAGTGGCTTGCTTGGAAATGCAACCAGGTTTGGAGGGATATAGACCAAATGCCGACAGGTCGGACTGCTATAGCTAGGACATGTTAGCCGGTATTTCCACACTGTAGCACTCTATGACTCTATGACAAAGATAGTGTGAGGATCTCCAATGAGGTAGATAGCAGTTCAAGACTGCTCTCTGGTGTGGTAGGATGATTCAGTTGCCTGATAACAGCAGGGAAGAAACTGTCCCTGAATCTGGTGGTCATAAGTGATAGGAATAGAATTAGGCCATTCGGCCCATCAAGTCTACTGCCATTCAATCATGGCTGATCTATCTCTCCCTCCTAACCCCATTCTTCTGCCTTCACCCCATAACCCCTGACACCCGCACTAATCAAGAATCTATCTATCCCTGCCTTAAAAATATCCACTGACTTGGTCCCCACAGCCTTCCTTGGCAAAGAATTACGCATATTCACCACCCTCTGACTAAAGAAATTTCTCCTCATCTCCTTCCTAAAAGAACGACCTTTAATTCTGAGGCTATGACCTCTGGTCCTCGACTCTCCCACTAGTGGAAACATCCTCTCCACATCCACTCTATCCAAGCCGTTCATTATTCTGTATGCTTCGATGAGGTCCCCCCACATTCATCTAAACTCCGGCGGGTCCAGGCCAAGTGCCAACAAACGCTCATCATAGGTTTACTTACACTTCCATGGGATCATTCTTGTAAACCTCCTCTGGATCCTCTTCAGAGCCAGCACATCCTTCCTCAGATATGGTGCCCAAAACCAAAGGGACATTGAGCAAAGAGTGAGCATATGCTACAAAAATCCACACCTAAAAAGTTTGACATGCACCATAAAACATAGGGTAAAACAAAAATGTAGACACATTATAATTATAGTGAAGGTCATATTGGAACTGATTTTCCCAAATAATAACATTTAACATTTCATATGCTGTAACAACAACTCTCTACAGGTGTAGATAGGTAAGTGGATTTGTCAATTTTCTCTCCCAAATCTTTAACTGCAACAGGTAAGGGTCCAGTATCAAGCCAGCAGGTCAGGCAGCAATAGTGGAGGAAATGAACAGAGAACCTTACGGATCAGGCCCTTCTTCATTCCTGACCCAAAATGTTACTTATGCATTTCCTTCCACTCATGCTTCCTGAGCCACTGAGTTCCTCCAGCACTTTGGCTTTTGCCCAAGTTTTAAGCAAAGGCAATCTCTTATATTTTTTTATATTAAAGAGTAACTGGGTTTCAGATAATTCTGTGTATCATTGCAAGAGCCTACAGATGTCTGCTTCGTCACTTCACCATTATGCAAATAAGTGTTTTTTTTTCAGAATGATATGATTATTCTATGTCTGGAAATTTGACCAGGCACTTCCAGGCATGAGTCCCGACTGCAATCTGGCATTATGTCTGAGTCAATGATCAATGGATGATGTGATTCTCAAGGAGCATTGCAGTAGAATTTGGGCTATTTTGGCCCAAGAGTGATTGCAGCTGCGTACTCACCAGACAGTCTGGTCTTCCCAGTGCAATCCCCAAGCCATGCTCTTCATTGTTCAGCCTACAACTACACACTACACCAAATATACCTGTACATCACCTTGACTATTCAGACTCGAGGACCCCAGCTTCAATTTCCTGCATTTCAAACCACAATCATCCAAGACTTGGGCTCTAAGACTCCTGATCTGACAAGTTGATGGTAGAGAACTCAGAACCTGTTTTTATTTATTTATTTGTCTATTTGTCTATTTATTTATTTATTTATTCATATATATTTTTTCGAAGCAATTGTACAAGGATAAAACGTTCGGCATCTACAATTATAAAATTATTGTACAGCTTCATTTTTAACCTTATAACCTAATTTGAAAAAAAAAGGATAAAAGAAAACAAAAGGAAAGGAAGAAAAGAAAGAAACAAAAAGTGAAGGGATAAAATAGAAAAGAACGAGAAATAGGCCCCTAAGCTCCCAAATAAGCAGTGTAGCAGAGAGAAAGAGGAATAAGAAAAGAAAAGATGGAGATATACCATAATAATAATAATAATAACCTTTAATAATCCTTTACAGGAAATTACAGTGTCACAGCAGCTTCAAGACAGACATAACACCACACATTTCCACAGATATCTTCAATACTTAATAAGTTAAAATTTTTGTGCATTATAAAACCTTATAGCAGCTGGTATACAAGACTTCCTATGTCTCTCCGTTTTGCACATTGGTGCAATCAGTCTCTGACTGAAGATGCTGCACTTGATCACCTTCAGGGCGTGGAGTGGGTGAGTGGGGTTGGTCATTATTGAACCTAGTTTTTTCAGAGTTCTGGCCTCTGCCACCTGCTGGACCGTTAGTTGCTCAGCCCCGACCACTGAGCCGGCCTTCCTGATCAGCTTATCCAGTCTGTTTTTGTCCGCTATTCGGGCGCCTTCTCCCCAACAGGCCACAGCAAAAAACAGAGCACTGGCCACCACTGAATGGTAGACACTGCACAGTAGGGGTTGGCAGACATTAAATGACTTTAGCCTCCTTAAAAAATACAGTCGATTTTGTCCCTTCCTGTACACCGCCTCCATATGACTCTTCCAGTCCAGCTCACTGTCAAGCTGCACACCAAGGTACCTGTGGTTGGCGACCACCTCCACCTCAGTGCCCCTGATGGTGATTGGTGTTGGTTGAGTCCTCCTCCTCCCCTTCCTGAAATCCACAATTATCTCCTTCGTTTTTTTGGTGTTGAGATGGAGATTATTGTGTGCACTCCACTCCACAAAGTTGTTAATTGTGTCTCTATACTCCTCCTCATTGCCCCCTTTGATGAGGCCTACAACAGCTGTGTCATCTGAAAATTTCTGCAAAAAGCAGCTGTTGGTGTTATATTGACAATCAGCTGTGTAGATGGTAAACAGGAATGGAGCCAGCACAGTTCCTTGTGGAGCCCCTGTGCTGTTCAGGATGGTACTTGAGACATTGTTCTGTAGGCGCACGTACTGTGGTCTGAGGAAAAGGTAATCCAAACACCACAGTACCATTAATGGATCCACCTTCATCTTCTCCATCTTCTCCCCTAGCAGTCGGGGCTGAATTGTGTTAAAAGCGCTAGAGAAGTCAAAGAATGTAATTCTTACAGATGCATCAGGGATGTCCAGATGTGTGTACGCCCTCTGCAGCATGTAAATAAGGGCATCATCGACACTGATGTTGGGCTGATATGCAAACTGTAAAGGATCCATTTGAGTTGACACACTAGTCCTGAGGTAGGAGAGGACAAGTCTCTCAAATGTCTTCATAATATGTGAAGTGAGCGCTACTGGTCTGTAGTCATTGTGGTGAGTGGGATGGGTCTTCTTTGGGACAGGTACCAGGCAAGATGTTTTCCACAGCCTTGGGACCTTCTGTAGACGCAAGCTCAGGTTGAACAGGTGTGTTAGAATACCACACAGCTCTGAGGAGCAAGTCTTCAGTAGCCTTGGGCTGATGTCATCGGGCCCCACTGCTTTCCCTGGCTTCAGTCTGTCCAGCATCATCTTGACCTGAGCAGTATGAAGAGTCATAGGTGGGGCTGGTGGTGTAGTAGTAGGTGGGAAGGGGGGACCCCGTGCAGATGACATCTCAGGAGTATTGGAGAGAGGGAGGGGAGGTGGTGAGGAAGCATCAAGGGTCAGCAGACCAGGTGGGGGAGGCTGAGATTGTGTTGGGCAGTCAAATCTGTTGAAAAATCTGTTCAGATCATCAGCCAGACTCTGTTCACCATCAGGCAGTGTACCGACCTTCTGCTTCATCCCCGTGATCTTTTTCATTCCAGCCCATACCTGCTTCACTCCATCTTGCTGCAGCTGTCGTTCCAGTTTGAGCCTATATGCTTCTTTCCCCTCCTTAATCCTCACCTTCAGTTCCCTTTGAATTTCTTTGATTTTATTCCTGTCACCCACCCTGAAAGCCTTTTTCTTCTCATTTAGTTCTCATTTAGTAAGAAAAACCATGCCCCTCCCTCTCCCCCCCCAAAGGGTGTCCATGTCTTAAAAAATTGATCTGTTTTTTCCGCCAAGACAAGCCTAATGTTTTCCAAGTGTAGTGTCTAGGACATATCTGTAATCTACATCTTCACCGTGGGGACTGTTGTCTGTTTCCAAAATTTAAGTATTAATTTTTTCGCCATTATTAGGCAGTAATTGAGGAAACGTCTTTGAAATATCGTTGGCTTAGAACAGGCCTCTGACATACCTAGTATGATCAGTTTTATATCTGGGTCCAATTTAGTTTTAAGTATTTTGGAAAAGGTATCAAATACTCAGAACTCTTATTGAAATCATTAAATTGATTGACTTCGCTTGTAAACTGAATAGGTAGTGTTTCAGAAACGAAAGTTATAATCTAAGTCAAATTGTGTACTTTGTTTGTAGACAAAAATGCTGGAGAAACTCAGCGGGTAGGGCAGTATCTATGGAACGATGGAAATAAGCGAAGCTTCGGGTTGAGACCCTTCTTCAGACTTTGCTTCAGCTTCCTCAGAAGTCTAAGGAAGTTTAAAGGCCTCTAATGACTCTAACCAACATCAGCAGATGAAGAAACTGCAGAGTGTTGTAGATGCAGCCCATGTTCTACAGAACAGCCTCCCCACCATCAACACCATCTACACTTCATGCTGCCTCAGGAAAGCAGCCAACATAATCAAAGGACATAGAAACATAGAAACATAGAAATTAGGTGCAGGAGTAGGCCATTCGGCCCTTCGAGCCTGCACCGCCATTCAATATGATCATGGCTGATCATCCAACTCAGTATCCCGTACCTGCCTTCTCTCCATACCCTCTGATCCCTTTAGCCACAAGGGCTAACTCCCTCTTAAATATAGCCAATGAACTGGCCTCTGTGGCAGAGAGTTCCAGAGATTCACCACTCTCTGTGAGAAAAAAGTTTTTCTCATCTCGGTTTTAAAGGATTTCCCCCTTATCCTTAAGCTGTGACCCCTTGTCCTGGACTTCCCCAACATCGGGAGCAATCTTCCTGCATCTAGCCTGTCCAACCCCTTGAGAATTTTGTAAGTTTCTATAAGATCTTCTCTCAATCTCCTAAATTCTAGAGAGTATAAACCAAGTCTATCCAGTCTTTCTTCATAAGACAGTCCTCACATCCCAGGAATCAGTCTGGTGAACCTTCTCTGTACTCCCTCTATGGCAATAATGTCCTTCCTCAAATTTGGAGACCAAATCTCCAAATCTCCAATCTGGAGGACGTTTTCATTCCGAGTCATTCCCTCTTCTCCCCTCTCCTGTTGGCAGAAGATACAAAAGCTTGAATGCTTGTACAACCAGTTTCAGGAACAGTTTCTTCCCCCTCATCAGACACTGAATGGTCCTTTTCCCAACCTACCACGTTGCAGTCCTTGGAATTTGTCTGTAATTGTAAAGCTGTAATGCTAACACTTTATTCTGCACTCTGGTACGTTTCTCTTTGCACTACTTGTTGCATTAGCGTAGGCTTGATTGTACTAAATGATTTAACTGGATACCATGCAAACAAAGTTTTTCACTGTATCTCAGTACATCTGACAACAATAAACCAATATTAATATCAATACCAATAATCACGGCATTAAGCAAATGTAAAGAAAGACACACCTATTTGGAAACCAATATGTAATGTGTGTAACTATGCCTATCCTGAATTTGTGCAATGTACTATGCTTGTATTTTATTCGGCATCACCTCTCCTTTCTGTGGAAGAGTTTATGGTCCTCAATGTTCTTATTTTAATTTATGTTTTAATATTTTTAATAAATCAATGTTGTAATGCTTTCATTATTATTATTTTTGAGTTTTTTAATTCATTTTTAAACAAACAGAACAAAACAAAAAACAGAAAGAAAAGAAAGACAACAGAAAAAGCCGCCAGACATAACACTATTGGTGTAATCCACATGGTGCTACACAGTCAGGCATTGCAAGAGCACAAGTAAAGAGCTCAATGTTCTTATCAGTCACCTCAGGACCCGCAAAACTGGAAAGCTATCAAATTATCTTGAAACAGTCTAAGAAAAAAATGATTTTAATTCTATTCCAGGCTACAATTTTATACATGTAAATATCCTGCAATTACACTTGTTCATTAAATTTTTGTAATGATATTCTGCTTTTATGTCATGCATGGAACTAAGCATATTATCCCTACTCGTCTATGCCAAGCAAGGTGCCCAAATATTCTGGTGCATTTGCCCATTTTTGACCCATATCCCTCCAAACCTTCTCTATACTTGTTCCTTTCAAATATTGTTATGGTACCTGCCTCAACCACATCCTTTGGCAGTTCATTTATGTTTTAATGTGCCTTCTTGATTTATCCTTGTGCAGACCTGCACTTAATTTCTGTTAATTGAAATACATTTTCATGTATGAGTCACACTGAAAACTGAAAAGTTGGCATGATCGCATATAGTTAAAACACAAATGGTAAGATTACTTAAATTTTATTTTCTCCATTCAAGAAAGAATATTGTTGTAATTTTGATAATTTGGTCGAAGTCTAGTTCTAATTCTGTTGATTTCCACTCGACAGCCAAATTGTACATTTCAGTTGCTGTATTTTCATGGGATAGGCATGATGTGAAAACATAAGGGCTGGCAGAATCAGTACACAATGGAAAGTATAACAAGTGAATATTCCCACTCGTTGTGGATGATCAGCCATGATCACGTTGAATGGCAGTGCTGAATCGAAGGGCCAAAGGGCCGAATGGCCTATTGTCTATTTCCCCCACAGAAATTCCATTCCAAAAAGACAGGTTAGCAAGTGCTCTGTGCAAAGAGTACTTGTCTATATTTATCTTTGTGACTTCCTGATGATGGTAGTTCAGATCTCTGAAGCCTCAAGATTCTCTTCTCAGAGAAATACTATGGCTGGGGAGGTTTGGGAGGGAATGATATGGGTGAAAAGAGACAGGGAGAAGGAGATAGAAGCGGGAATAAGAGGCAAATATGGGACTCCGGGATGGGTGATAAGCATACGGAGAAGGGAAAATGCAGGGTGAATAGAGACAAATGCGTATACACTGGGGGTGGGGGGGAATGGAAAGGGGGTAGGTTATTACTCGAAATTAGAGAATTCAATGTTCATACTATTGGATTATAAGCTACCCAAGGGGATTATGAACTGCTGACAACCTGAGTATTTCCAGCATTTTATTTTGATTCAGATTTCCAGCATCTGCGGCATTTATTCTTTGGTATCTAGACTTTACAGAGCACAAACACACTCACTTTTGTAAATCTAAATTCAAAAATACAAACCTCATTACTATTACCAAATGTGTTCTTTAACCAGAGAGTGACAGGCTGTGTAGATGAGGACATCAGAGGCCCAATGGTCTTGCAATGATGTTGCCATGCACCAGTTGGATTATTTGAGTAGAATCAAAACACTTTTTTAAAAATAATTAAAAGCAAGTTGTTCATATATTGTACCATCATTCAATTTTGTGATATCAGCCACTTTTAAACTCAGTAGAAAGACCCACTGGCACTCAGAAACCAATGAACCATAGGGCGGCCACAGTGGCACAGCGGTAGAGTTGCTGCCTTAAGCCCCCGTCCCACTTGGGAAACCTGAACAGAAACCTCTGGTGACCTTGCACCCCACCCAAGGTTTCCGTCAGGTCCCTGGAGTTTCCCGGAGGTTTTGGTCACTCTCCCTAATGGTGGAAAGTGGTTTCCACGTAGTCGAGGATTCTTCTATGTTCCTGCGATTATTTCAACAAAATCAAAACCGGCCTCGACTAAAAATAGGTTGTCATTTGGTCGAAGCCGGTGGAGTGGGGTCACTATTTACTTACAGGCAGTCGAAGGCCATCTCCTTCACTGACCCGCCATTTTGATTGGCTCATTGGAGTTTTCAGCAAAGATCCAGTAGGATCCTGTAGGATCTTTGGTTTTCAGGACCTAGAAGATCCGCCGGAAGGTAAAATGCCCGCTAACTTTATTAAACTTCTTAAAACCGTCTCCACTCCTTCTCCTCCCGTTCTCTCCCTTTATCCCCTTCTCTCTCCTCTTCTCTTCCCATCTCCCCCCTTCTCTCTCCCCTTCTCTCCCCTTCTCCCCCTTCTCCCCCTTCTCTCTCCCCTACTCTCCCCCTTCTCTTCCCCTTCTCTCTCCCCTTCTCTTCCCCTTCTCTCTCCTTCTCTCTCCCCTTCTCTCTTCCCCTTCTCTCTCCCCTTCTCTCTCCCCTTCTCTCCCCTTCTCTTCCCCCCTTCTCTACCCTCGTCTATCACTCTCTCACACTCTCCCCTCCCTCTCTCCCTTCTCTCTCCCCTCTCTATCCCCTTCACTTCTCTCTCCCCTTCTCTCTCTCCCCTTCTCTCTCCCCTTCTCTCTTCCCCTTCTCTCTCTCATTCTCTCTCCCCTTCTCTCTCCCCTTCTCTCCCCTTCTCTCTCCCCTTCTCTCTCCCCTTTCTCTCTCCCCTTCTCTCTCCCCTCTCCCTCCCCTCTCCCCTTCTCTCTTCCCCTTCTCTCTTCCCCTTCTCTCTTCCCCTTCTCTCTTCCCCTTCTCTCTCCCCTCTCTCTCCCCTTCTCTCTTCCCCTCTCTCTTCCCCTTCTCTCTCCCCTTCTCTCTTCCCTTCTCTCCCCTTCCTTCTCTCCCTTCTCTCCCCCCCTTTTCTCTCCCCTTCTCTCCCCTTCTCTCCCCCATTTTCTCTCCCCTTCTCTCTCCCCTTCTCTCTCCCCTCCTCTCTCCCCTTCTCCCCCCTCTCTCTCTTCCCTTCTCTTCCCCTTCTCTCTCCCCTTCTCTCTCCCCTTCTCTCTCCCCTTCTCTCCCCCTTCTCTCCCCTTCTCTCCCCTTCTCTCTCCCCTTCTCTCTCTCCCTTCTCTCTCCCCTTCCTTTCCCTTTCTCCCCCCTTCTCTCTCCCCTTCTCTTCCCCTTCTCTCTTCCCCTTCTCTCTCTCCCCCTCTCTCTCCCCTTCTCCCCCTTCTCTCCCCTTCTCTCACCCCTTCTCTCTCCCCTCTCCCCTTCTCTCCCCTTCTTTTTCCTCTTCTCCCCCTCCAGCGCTCTCTAAAGGACACCGTGCTCTGTGGCACCTGTTTACCTTCCTCTTCATCGTGCAGACAGCACTCCTCCGCTGTCCCTGGCCCCCACCTTCGCGATGTGTGTGTGTGTGTGTGTGTGTGTGTGTGTGTGTGTACGTGTGTGTGTGTGTGTGTGTGTGTGTGTGTGTGTGTGTGTGTGTGTGTGTGTGTGTGTGTGTGTGTGTGTGTGTGGTCAGTAGCAATGATCCTACAGGTCAGCAGATGCAGCTCCCGCTTCGGTCGAGGCTTTCCAGGCAAGAGACCAAAACCTCTGGCGACTCATGGAAACCTTGGGTGGGGCGCAAGGTCACCAGAGGTTTCCGTTCAGGTTTCCTAAGTGGGACAGGGGCTTTACAGCAAAGACAGCGCCGGACATCCGGGTTTGATCCCGACTACGGGTGCTGTCTGTATGGAGTTTGTGCGTTCTCCCCGTGACCTGCGTGGGTTTTCTCCGAGATCTTCGGTTTCCTCCCACACTCTGAAGATGTACAGGCTTATAGGTTAATTGACTTTGTAAATGTAAACATTGTCCCTAGTGGGTGTAGGATGGTGTTCATGTGTGGGGATCGCTGGTCGGCACAGACCCGATGGGCCGAGGGGCCTGTTTCCTCGCTGTATCTCTAAACTAAACTAAACTAATGGCACACACCAGGATTGAATTGCATTCTGCAAATGCTGGTTTATAAAAGAAAAGACACAAAGTGATAGAATAACTCCATGGGTCAGGTTGCCTCTGGAGAACATGAATGATGCTTTGGGTCAGACACTGGTCAGACTGTTTTGACAAACCAGCCATGTCAGAGGAGCATAGTGAGCAGTAAAGATCCTATAGCGGAGCTCCTCTAGTATCTTTGGTGAGCGGGGGCTGTATTCTGTGTTTTGCGAGGGGGGACCCACACCACCCCTTCCCACATACACACCCTCGCCTACCCCCACAACCCCCCACCCCCTCCCTCCCCTACATCAAAAAAACGAAGGAGCTGATCATGGACTTTAGGAGGGCACATCATCCGAGGACGTACACTCCATTGAGGATAAATGGGGATCCTGTGGATAGGGTGAACTGTTTTAAATATCTGGGAGTCCACATCTCTGAGGATATGACATAGACATCACACGCCTCAGCACTGGTGAGTAAGGCAAGGCAGCGCCTTTACCACCTCAGGCAATTGAGGAAATTCAGAGTGTCTCCGAGGATACTCCAGTGCTTCTACTCAGCGGCTGTGGAAAGCTTCTTGTCCGGAAATATTACCATCTGGTTTGGGAATTGCTTTGCCCAGGACAAGAAGGCTCTGCAGAGAGTAGTGCGTTCAGCCGAACACACTATGGAGACTTCACTCGCCCCCCTGCAGGAACTATACATCAGGAGGTGCAACTCCAGAGCAAATAAAATCATGGGAGACCCCTTCCACCCCTGCAACGGACTGTTCCAGCTGCTACGGTCAGGCAAACGCCTCCGTTGCCATGCTGTGAGAACGGAGAGGTTGAGAAGGAGTTTCTTCCCAGAGGCAATTCGGACTGTAAACTCCTATCTCACCAGGGACTAACTTTACTGAACGTTTTTCCTTCCGCCCACAATATTTAATATGTAAAAGAATATGTGATTGTGTTTATAGTTTGTTTGGTTGTTTGTTTGTTTGTCTTTCTTGTTTGTTTGTTTGTTTGTTTTGTCTTTTTGTTTGTCTTTTTCCCCTGCCGGGGACCGGGAACCGGACCAGGGCTGCTACAGCGGCGGCGCAGCGCTGGAGTCACCACGGAGCGGGCGATGCCTACCCGGGTCGCCGTTTGGAGCTCCGGAGCGTTGGGCCGTTGCTCCAACATCGTGGAGCTCTGGTGCGGAGAGCTTCCAACGCGGGCGGCGCTGAACAACATCGTGGAGTCCTGGGGCGCCTTGCAGAGGGTCTGCTGTGGCGGTCTCCACCCGGCGCGGCCTACGGACTTTGGGAGCCGCCGACTCCGGTAGGAGGGGGCCGACTCTGGCACATGTGCCGAATAAATTTATCTTGTGTCTTGTATCTTGTACGTGCGGAGGATTGATTGAGCGCCGATGCCGACGCAAAAGTCAAGTCCATTCATTGGCTCCGGGAATCCCCGACTGCCCCTCACCACCCTTGGGAACAAATGATTGGCTCAAGGGAGCGCCGACGCCAGCTCAAAAGTCGAATCCATTCATTGGCTCCATGAACGTCGACTGCCCCCCCTCCCCACATGGGAAGGATTGATTGTGTTGGGGAAACAGATGAGTGGTGGAATATTGTTTGGGGAAACGGGGCCCAACGGAACAGGGGGATAGGGAGAGGAGAGGGGTTATGGAGGGTGGGAGGGAGTGACTGAGGGTAAGGAGTGACTGATGGTAGGGGCACGCGGAGGGAGGGCGAGGTGAAGGAGGAAGTGGAGGAAGGGGAGGAGATGAGGGGAGAGAAAAGGGAGGGGGACGGAGTGTTGGTGAGGTGAGGGAAATGAGCCACGCCTGCGCAGTTGGGGGCTATGGGGTGAGTGATGGGAAATCGCGTTGGGCTAACGGATTACATGGGGAGAAGGGGTGTTGGGGTGATTGGGGGAAGGGGTGATGGGGGTGATTGGGGGAAGGGGTGATTGGGGTGATTGGGGGAAGGGGTGATGGGGGGGAAGGGGTGATGGGGGGGAAGGGGTGTTGGGGTGATTGGGGGAAGGGGTGATGGGGGGGAAGGGGTGTTGGGGTGATTGGGGGAAGGGGTGATGGGGGGGGAAGGGGTGATGGGGGTGATTGGGGGAAGGGGTGATGGGGGGGAAGGGGTGATGGGGGGGAAGGGGTGTTGGGGTGATTGGGGGAAGGGGTGATGGGGGGGAAGGGGTGTTGGGGTGATTGGGGGAAGGGGTGATGGGGGTGATTGGGGGAAGGGGTGATTGGGGTGATTGGGGGGAAGGGATGATTGGGGGGAAGGGATGATTGGGGGGAAGGGGTGATGGGGGGGGGGGTGATGGTGGGGGGGAAGGGGGTGGGGGGGGGGGGTGGGGGGGGGGGGAAGGGGTGATGGGGGTGATTGGGGGAAGGGGTGATGGGGGGGAAGGGATGATTGGGGGGGGAGGGGTGATGGGGGGGGAAGGGGTGATGGGGGGAAGGGGTGATGGGGGGGAAGGGGGTGATGGGGGGATTGGGGGGAAGGGGGGGAAGGGATGATTGGGGGGAAGGGATGATTGGGGGGAAGGGGTGATGGGGGTGATTGGGGGAAGGGGTGATTGGGGTGATTGGGGGGAAGGGGTGATGGGGGGGATTGGGGGGAAGGGGTGATGGGGGTGATTGGGGGAAGGGGGGAGGGGGGATGGGGGGGAAGGGGTGATGGGGGGGAAGGGGTGATGGGGGGAGGGGTGATGGGGGATGATGGGGGAAGGGGTGATGGGGGGATTGATTGGGGGGGAAGGGGGGGGTGAAGGGGGGATTGGGGGGAAGGGATGATTGGGGGGAAGGGGTGATGGGGGGGAAGGGGTGATGGGGGGGAGGGGTGATGGGGGGGAAGGGGTGATTGGGGGTGATTGGGGGGGGAAGGGGATTGGGGGGGGGAAGGGGGGGGAGGGGGGAGGGGAGGGGAGGGGGGGGGAGGGGGGAGGAGGGAGTGATGGGGGGGTGGGTTTGGGTGATTGGGGGAAGGGATGATTGGGGGTGATTGGGGGAGGGGGGATGGGGGTGGGGGGGGTGGGGGGGGGGTGGGGGTGATTGGGGGAAGGGGTGATTGGGGGTGATTGGGGGAAGGGGTGATGGGGGTGATTGGGGGTGATTGGGGGGAAGGGGAGTGATTGGGGGGAAGGGGGGAAAGGGATGATTGGGGGGAAGGGGTGATTGGGGGTGATTGGGGGAAGGGGTGATGGGGGTGATTGGGGGAAGGGATGATTGGGGGTGATTGGGGGAAGGGGGGGATGGGGGGTGATTGGGGGGTGATTGGGGGAAGGGGTGATTGGGGGGAAGGGGGGAGGGATGATTGGGGGGAAGGGATGATTGGGGGGAAGGGGTGATGGAGGGGGGTGATTGGGGGGAAGGGGTGATGGGGGGAAGGGGGTGATGGGGGGAAGGGGTGATGGGGGGAGGGGGTGATGGGGGGAAGGGGTGATGGGGGGAAGGGGTGATTTGTTGGGGGGGAAGGGGTGATGGAGGGAAGGGGTGATTGGGGGGAAGGGGTGATGGGGGGAAGGGGTGATGGGGGGAAGGGGTGATGGGGGGGGGGGGGGTGATGGGGGGGGGAAGGGGTGATGGAGGGATGGGGTGATGGGGGGAAGGGGTGGTGGGGGGGAAGGGGGGAAGGGGTGGTTGGGGGGAAGGGGTGATGGGGGGGGGTGATGGGGGGAAGGGGTGGTGGGGGGAAGGGGTGATGGGGGGAAGGGGTGATGGGGTGATGGGGGAAGGGGTGATTGGGGGAAGGGGTGATGGGGTGGATTGTGGGGAAAGGGGTATTGGGGGCGCCTGTCTCCGGGGTGAGCGCCAACCGTGCGGGGACCAGCCCTCCTGTGTAACCCCCCCCCCCCCCCCCTCCCCTCCCTCCCCGGGTAGGGGGATGGGACCCAACGGGTCCGCCTTGGTCTAGTTGGTATTAAAATGCTGATGCATTATGCATAATCAGGCACCTGCTTTCTTAGAATAATTGTCAATTACAACAATCTGCCGGTTTTTATAAGATTCTTCAGTGGGACAAGTAACGACATTATATGTGGAATTGCTGTGGATATTCTGAGCAATGGTGCAGAAAACGAGTTAGGAAATCCATCCTATGAGATCTAATGCTGTTACTGGTCCCATGAAGACATCATATGGCGTCAGCTTGCTCTTTTTGCCAACCCCTGTAAGATTGCAGGAGTGTGATCACAATATCATGAGCTTTCAGATGGCCCCTCTCCGCTTCGCCTGAAGAACACGCAATGCCTGACGTCAGGCTGCTGACATTAGCAAGCGGCAGCAGCCAGTGTGTTTGAAGCCTCCGACTGCTTCTGTCAGACACTCTCCTGCAACATTACATCTCCTCCAACTATGGGGGGTGACGATGAGCCCCTTTTGATTTCCAGCGGGTGGCTTTTGGCCGCCCGGTAGTTTGTGTTCGCCAGCTTGCTCCATTCGCCCACTTGACTGAGAGCGACAAGGCACGGCTGCTGCTGCTGCTGCGTCTTCCCCAGTCATCTGCAAACTGGACCGACCAGCAAGGTTTGAGAAGGAGAAGGAAAATAAATATACAAAGGATGGGTTGTGGTGGAAGTCGGGCTGATACGATCGAGCCCAGGTACTACGAAAGCTGGACCAGGGAAACGGAATCAACGTGGCTGGCCAACACCGACACGGATGTGCCTTTGCCAGTCGAATCCAATGCATTGGACAAGGCTACGGTGCATGTGTACTCCAGTAAGCAGCGTTATAATGTATATGCGTTAAGCTTCAACCTGTATGTCGAGGGCAGCGAGAACATCAGGGGTATCACAAATGCATCTGGGGTTGGCTTTGTTTGAGGTTTAGTGCTGTGTGTTTAGTTTCTTTATTTAGGGGCACTGTGGGTGTACTTTAACGTTACATTTAGTGTTATGGTTAAGGATGGCTTTAGTCTGGTTGGGCGGGGGCGGCGGGTGAATTCACGTCTTGTTTAAAGGATGTTTTGGGGTTGGTGTTGGTGTTGGCAGCCAAGCCCTGTTTATGTTCACGGCCACTGCCTTTTCAAATCTACATCCAAGTCCAGTTCCCAGTTTCGTGATTTACAATCTAGCAGTCCATTCGAGTAGTGTTTGTATTTCCATTGGATGGCCGGTGGTTGTCAGGTTAATATTGAACAAGCACAGATCTCGATTATAATGTCTTTGGCCATATATATTCTGAAACGCATTGCAATCCAAGTCACCATCGGGAGACTATTTCTTTCAACAAAAGATTACAGAAAGGCAGAGAAACGAGCTTGTTTGAAGTCCTGGTCTCTATAGCAACACTCACAGACGTGTTTACTGCCCGCCTTTCACATGTAGAATCTTCAGGGTCCGAAACTGACAAGAGAAAAAGTTTGAAGGCGCCGCTGCGTGGGTGGTGCAGATTATTAGTGCAGATTATCGGCAGAGATGGTTCTTTTTCTGCAATAATGCTCCAGAATTATTATCACTGACTGTGGTCGAATGACAGCCGCCGCCACAGTAGATCATACTTGGATGTAGGCAAAAACTTGTAGTCTGACAAGTCCCTTCCATCATATTGAAAAATTGGTCATACCCTAGGCTCTAAACGTTCTAGTTTTTTTTCAAATAGACATTGACGACTAACTTGACAGATTTAAGTAATATAGTGATAACGACAACACAACGTCTAGGCTGCAGATTGCAATGTTTATGTTTCAAACGTTTGTTATACTTTAGGATTTTTTAAAGCTCTTTACAGCGTATTCAAAATGCCGTTCTTCAATTGATCATTGTTCTGTGACATACTCGATAGTTAGAAGATCTCTAACTACATATATCTCAGGTTTATCGTTTAAATACGTTTAGTAATTTAGATCTTGTAAAACCTCTCATTAGAAACATAGAAATTAGGTGCAGGAGTAGGAGCCTGCACCGCCATTCAATGTGATCATGGCTGATCGTCCAACTCAGTATCCCATCCCTGCCTTCTCTCCATACCCCCTTTAGCGCATATCATTCGGGCACAATTAACAATTGCTAGTTGATCGGCAAAGATTGGTTTATACCTGAACAGCAAATTACCAAATTTATCCCCATTTTTTCCAACATGCCAGCACGAAAATAAAGAGAAGCTTTTGCAATGTGTAAAGGAAGTCGAGTGTTAATGTTCAGGGCTCAAGCTATATAATAACATTCAGGACAAACATTTCAGAAAAAAGCTATCTGAGTTTTACTGACGTAAGAATGCTCTGTGGTTAATATCAAACATATATTTCCATGAGATGGATCAAACTACTAATGGAAAGAGAAAATGCTAGAAAAAAATCAGCATTTATGGGGAGACTTAACATTTCCGAACATATTGCAGGTAAATGTAGAAATGTGGAAAGGAAGGATGTTAGAGCAAGAACAATGGTGCAAATAGAACATAAGGCAAGGGCAATTACATACTGTGTTGCAGAGCAAGCAAGAAGAAATAGGACAAATAGAAAAATAAAAGATGCAATTGAAAAAGTTAAGGCACCTCCAGTCTAAGAGACTACTGGATACTTGTTTTTAAATGTTCTAATGTTTTTAGGTGCCTCAGCAAAAGGATGGTTCCTCAACTTAGCTTTGATTTTCGCAGGGATAGTGTAGAAGGGCAATATCAGTGAAGTCAGAATGAATGTGGGATGCAGAATTGAAAGGGCGAGCTATCAAAGTCCCAAGATTCCTTGGTGCTCAGCAAAGCAATTATACTTTGGAAAATGATGAAATGAAAGAAGTTTTAATAGAAAATTAAAAGGCAATCTTTATTATTTGTCACATTATTCCATTGGGCAAAGAAAAAATAAATTGCGTGGGATGTTGAAAGTTGAACCTCGGTGACTGCCAATCACCCCCCCCCCCCCCCCCCCGGACACTTATTATTATTTATTCAAATCGTTTGCTATGTCGCTCTTCCAGGCAGATGCTAAATGCATTTCGTTGTCTCTGTACTGTACACTGACAATGACAATTAAAATTGAATCTGAATCTGAATCTGAAACGGCACCTGCCTATGGGTACTTCGTATTGATACTGCATTTTCACGATGTAATTGAATTTTTAAACACTTTTATTAACGTGGCTGCTTTGAGTAAATTCAGGATTATGTCAATTAGAGATGAGCATTACAATATCTCATTACTAATGAAGCCCATGTTATTTGCGTATAGATAAAACAGAAATAAAAATCCCATTTGACCTGTTTCCATCTTCATTTCCTTCTGCTGCTGATCAAGATTTCTTCCACAGAATCTTCCAAACCCATATCATCAGCCCTGCACAAATGATCAGAATGAAACACAGTGAAACATCACTACATGCATGCTCGCATCGAACTACCACATTCATTAACACGGATTCATTTACCATTCCTTCATCTGAACTAGCTGTAAATCTCAGAACCCCCACACAACACCACTGGGCAACACAGCTGGTAGAGCTACTGCCTCACAGTGCCAGAGATGCAGCTTTAATCCTGACCTTGGGTGCAGTCTGTGTGGAGTTTGCACGTTCGGTGTGGGTTTCCTCTGGGTGTTTCGGTTTCCTCCCACATCCCAAAGCCATGCAGCTTTGTAGGTTAATTGGCCCCTGCAAATTGCCCCGAGTGTGTAGAGAGTGGATGAGAAAGTGGAACAACATAGAACTAGTGTGATGGGAGTGCGATGGTCAGCATTGCCTCAGTGGGTCAATGGGACTGTAACCATGCAGTATCTGGGAACTCGAATCTAAACCTTCTGCAGCAGTTTCAGAATGCGGTTTGCTTCTCAAGTACAATTTTGGATTGGCAATAAATGCAGGTACTGCCATCAATGTCCATATCCAGTCAAAACAATTAATGTAAAATAATATATTTTAATACAGCCAATGAATGCAAGACTAAAAACATTCCAAACCATATTATATATTGAACCTTGACAAAAGCCAAGGAAACATTTTAATCATCCCATTTGCTATTCCCTTTGTGCCTCTGTTTTACTCTTATGATGCTATGCTACCTTACTCTGATTGCCAGATAGATGCGTTTGGCTGTGTTAATTACTGACTAGAAATTCATCTCCCCTTCTAATGTGCCACAAACCAGAAAAACTATCAAGCTCACCACAACCGATTTCTTATTGACAAAACTAATTCAAATAACTGGTTGCATTAGACTGTCGATACAGAACAATTTGCAAATCCTCACCGCAGTTTAATTTAAGGAAGGACATTCTTGCTATTGAGGGAGTGCAACGTTAACATTCACAAGGTTAATTCCCGGGATGGCAGGACTGTCATATGCTGAGAGAATGGAGCTGCTGGGCTTGTACACTCTGGAGTTTAGAAGGATGAGAGGATATCTCATTGAAACACATAACATTGTTAAGGGCTTGGACACACTAGAGGCAGGAAACGTGTTCCCGATGTTGGGGCCACAGTTTAAGAACAAGGAGTAAGCATTTTAGAACGGAGACGAGGAAACACTTTTTCTCACAGAGAGTGGTGAGTCTGGAATTCTCTGCCTCAGAGGGCGGTGGATGCTGGTTCTTTGTATACTTTCAAGAGAGAGTTAGATAGGGCTCTTAATGAGAGCGGAGTCGGGGGATATGGGGAGAAGGCAGGAAAGGGGTACTGATTGGGGATGATCAGCCATGATCACATTGAATGGCGGTGCTGGCTCGAAGGGCCAAATGGCCTACTCCTGCACCTATTGTCTATTGTCTCTAGGTAGCTTTGGGAGTTGTGCCATGGTTATCTGCATATAACATATAACATAGAATAATTGATAATGTATCCTATGCATCTACAGTAACAAATCCACTCAGTTTTACCTCTTCCAGCAAGAAAGCTAGAAGGGATCATTTATTCTAGTGGGGGAAATCATAATTGCCATTTTGGAGAATTGAAATGGTTTAGGAAAATTATTTTATTGGCATATTCTAAAAAATCCCTACATGAAGTATTTGAGGTAGAAACCATTGTGTATGTGACAGTACAAATGAGGTGGCAATGTGTCAGCAATGAGCTTGTACGCTGTTATTGCTTTGACATCAGTGGAAAGAAACAGGTACATTTAAAGCAGGCTGCTGATTCACCATCACACATTTTGCATTGCCTTGCAGATTATATTCCAACTTCTTTTAAAAATATATGAATATTTGCAGTAGTGCTGGTTGCAAAGAATGGTACAGAGGATCCAGTGAATCTGTTGATCAAATTCTGACCTTCAAACATCTAAGGATTTAAAATGCCTTTCCATGTCAAATATGTTCTTATTTATAACAGTGACAGTCAGGATGCGACATGTCATCTGAAATTGTGGAGGCTGATTTTTATTGTTTTGTTATTCTGGCACTTTCAGAAAAAAAAAACCAGGTAAGAAGAAATCTGGGATAAGCCAAGTAATTCTTCAAAGCCTAATTATAAATGCATTTCCTTTAATATAATTAAACTATTCAAACTTTGACATTAATAGAATGGTTTTAAACAATGATTTTGGTCGCCAGTCAAAAAAAATGCAAAACATTTGAGCAAAACATGAAGTTATTCAAATTAATAGATTTTAAATGAATACCAATTTTTGTCATCTTTGCATTTAATTCATTCTCAAAGTATAACTATTCTTGGCTAAATTTGCTTCATTGTTTAATGACTGTAACGTGAAAATGAAAAATACCTTCAACGTTTTGTAACATAGAATTGAATTGAAATGTTTAGAAGATAAAAAGGCATGGTTGACGAGTTTAGTTAAAGGGCTTGTGAGAATTGAAGTCAAATTCTTGAACAGAAAACTATATAACACAACCATGTATTCTTAAATTACTTTCTGGGTGACATTCGGGTGCTTTATTTGTATATAATTTTTAATTCTAGTGTGAGAAGCCCTATCATCCATTATGGCATATTACTCTTTTGTGTATGAAACTGAAAGATAACATGAAATTGAGCTAAGATTGCTAGGTACACAAAAATGTTGGAGAAACTCAGCGGGTGCAGCAACATCTATGGAGCGAAGGAAATAGGCAACGTTTCGGCCTGAAACGTTGCCTATTTCCTTCGCTCCATAGATGCTGCTGCACCCACTGAGTTTCTCCAGCATTTTTGTGTACCTTCGATTTTCCAGCATCTGCAGTTCCTTCTTAAACACATAAGATTGCTAAGTCCTGGTTTCATAAATTATTTGATGTAACTAAGTGCATAACATTGCTTTCATTTAGATGAAATAGTGGTGTGGAATAATATTTATGTTATTAATGTCATTTTTTATTAATGTTCACTGAAATATTTTGGTGTTCACGTTAGGCTAATTTCATATTCCTTGATACAATTCTGTTCAGGATTAAATGGTATTTGTTCTGAATAGGTTAGCCTTTACTGAAAGACGGTCATATTCAGCGTTTTCACCTTCTGATTTCATTGAGTGATGTGTAGGCTTATGACACTTTAATGGAAATACACTTATGCTGCACTGAACGAAAAATGTGACACATAGTCCTTCTTCTCATTAGGGAGGTTCTTTTGTTTGAAATGATATCAAAGCATAGAAAAATGACAAAAGGTCTGAATAAGATTAAAGCTATGGATTCTTTCATACACTTTATTAATCTCAGGATAGCTTTTTAATTTCACAATTGCAATCTATGAACTGCAAGGGTATGTTTAGAACGGAGTGTACCATGTAGTATAGTTCTGATACATTGATTTAGCAGACAATGCTATTTAGCTAAGCGTGGTTGCCTCAGTAAGGATACCTTTATACCTCTGTCCAACCACTTACGCTTGCACCAGCATGAAGAAATCTGTACTGATATAGGGTTTTGGATAGAAACATAGAAATTAGGTGCAGGAGTAGGCCATTCGGCCCTTCTAGCCTGCACCGCCATTTAATATGATCATGGCTGATCATCCAACTCAGTATCCCGTACCTGCCTTCTCTCCATACCCTCTGATCCCCTTAGCCACAAGGGCCACATCTAACTCCCTCTTAAATATAGACAATGAACTGGCCTCGACTACCCTCTGTGGCAGAGAGTTCCAGAGATTCACCACTCTCTGTGTGAAAAAAAGTTCTTCTCATCTCGGTTTTAAAGGATTTCCCCCTTATCCTTAAGCTGTGACCCCTTGTCCTGGACTTCCCCAACATCGGGAACAATCTTCCTGCATCTAGCCTGTCCAACCTCTTTAGAATTTTGTAAGTTTCTATAAGATCCCCCCTCAATCTTCTAAATTCTAGAGAGTATAAACCAAGTCTATCCAGGATATAATTGGAGGAGAGATAAAATAAAGAATAGGTTCCTTCTCTATAGATAACAGTCAGTGGATATGTTGAATATGTGGTGAAACCAATTGTTCTGTAAATAGAATGAGTAGAAACAAATCCTGGGATAAGCAATAATATCTAGGCTCCAGAAAGGTCCCAGAACAGCAAAATGTAGCAGTAGGCAAGTAGAGGAACGCAATATTCTTGTCATATTGGGATTGGATATGAATCTACTGAATGGTACCATGAACTATGGACATGGATCCACATAATGACAGAGTAAAATCTTCAATGGCCTTTTTTTTTTTTTTTCCTTTTTAATCCTTTACAGGAAATTACAGTGCCACAACAGCTTCAAGCCAGACATAACACCACACATTTCCTCAGATAGCTTCCACACTTAATAAGTTAAAATACAATGAATGAATACTAAAAAAATGCAAAATTATTTTTGTGCATTATAAAACCTTATAGTAGCTGGTATACAAGACTTCCTATATCTCTCAGTTCTGCACATTGGTGCAATCAGTCTCTGACTGAAGATGCTGCTCTTGATCACCTTCAGGGCGTGGAGTGGGTGAGTGGGGTTGGTCATTATTGAACCCAGTTTGTTCAGAGTTCTGGCCTCTGCCACCTGCTGGACCGTTAGTTGCTCAGCCCCAACCACGGAGCCGGCCTTCCTGATCAGCTTGTCCACCTGATGGAATTTTGATGGAATGCCACTGAAGATTTTCAAGTGCTATAAGTTTACCACGTTGAGTCAGGGACCAGAGGAAGTGCCAAATGCATGGTCAGCTTAATGGCATCGGCCACAGGATGTTTTAGCACACAGTCTGGCCGCTGAGATAATTTAGTCACAATATTTATATTTAATAGTTGGTGGGAGCATGTGGGGTGGCCACGTAAGGAAATGATGATTGAGACGGTGTAACTCCAACATGATTCTGCCAGGCATACAAAAAAGGATGATAATAGATAGTTTTGCCCACAATACATCATTACAGGCATTGGCCTCAGCAGGAACATTTGGTCACAGGGCCTCAAAATGAAGAAAAATGATGCACGGCTCTGATGGAAAAAGACTAGCTCCTAGAATTGCTGTTCTCAATATGGGCCAACAGTGTTTTACAGTTTATATTAAATGATTCTCTACCAAAGATAGCAAGTGATACCTTTGAGGATCCCCCATTATTGGATTATGACAGGAACGTTCCCAATGTTGGGCGAGTCCAGAACCAGGGGCCACAGTCTTAGAATAAAGGGGAGGTCATTTAAGACTGAGGTGAGGAAAAACGTTTTCACCCAGAGAGTTGTGAATTTATGGAATTCCCTGCCACAGAGGGCAGTGGAGGCCAAGTCACTGGATGGATTTAAGAGAGAGTTAGATAGAGCTCTAGGAGTCAAGGGATATGGGGAGAAGGCAAGGCACGGGTTATTGTTGGGGGATGATCAGCCATGATCACAATGAATGGTGGTGCTAGCTCGAAGAGTCGATGGGCCGAATGGCCTCCTCCTGCACCTATTTTCTATGTTTCTATGATTCTATGAAGGATTATTCAGGGTATTTCCAATGGCAAATTAGATTGCAAACTCCACATGGTAAGCTACAATTCCATTCCACAGGTGTACTCTAAGGAGGTATCACAAACTCTTGAGAAATTGTCATGCACAGTCCAGGACTGAGGCGTGGGGTAAAAGTGGCTAATGGATGTGTCCAATTACACAGGATAGAAACATAGAAACATAGAAATTAGGTGCAGGAGTAGGCCATTTGGCCCTTCGAGCCTGCACCGCCATTCAATATGATCATGGCTGATCATCCAACTCAGTATCCCGTACCTGCCTTCTCTCCATACCCCCTGATCCCCTTAGCCACAAGGGCCACATCTAACTGCCTCTTAAATATAGTCAATGAACTGGCCTCAACTACCCTCTGTGGCAGAGAGTTCCAGAGATTCACTACTCTCTGCGTGAAAAAGTTCTTAATGACCAGTACTAATGGGCATAGGCTGTTGAGGCACATGTGAGCCTATAAAAGTTTGTGGCCCAATAAAATATCACTCCAGAGATTAGTAGAGAGGCATTGTTGGGTACAAAGCTCATCTTTGCATTCATTGTGGAGCCAAACCCATTCATCATAATTCAGAACCTGTTTTAATGCCTTTAAACTACAGGTGGAGGAAACATGCATGAATTAGAACAAAATGTGATGTTGGTGAGTGTCCAACACAGTGAGTGGGCAACCCTACCAGCGCTGGTTCTTCAGGCAGATAGAACTGTACAATTGCATAGGTCCCACAGAATAATACTAAACACAACCCAGAAAAATGAGCAGAGTCCACCTCAGAAGATTCATTCATGGAATTAGCAACCTCATGATGCCTGAACCATTCTGCATGCAATGGAATGGGGGCTCAATAACAAACATGTACAGATGCTGTAGCTTATATGTCATTGGCACAGAGAGAGAACAGCAACCATTGAAGGTGCCAGAGTGGATTTAGCAGAAGACAGAAACACAAACTAGAGCTGGAATATATGTGATTTTATGCGATCCAAAGTTGTCCGGCTGAGACTCAGATAGGATCAAAATGGGCAGACTTCATTAATGGTAAAGGTGGTAGATGTCTATGATACAAGAGAGCTTCACTCACCCATTGGAAAGGTCAATACCACTCCAAGTGTGTACATCACCGTGAAAACCCTTTGCAATTCGTTGACAAAGGGGATTCCCGGCTCGCAGTTAAAACAACAACAGAGGTCACATGCGCTATATGCAGCACAGCATAGTCATGAGTTCACTTTGTCCATATGACATGGAAAAATAATTCTGATACGATGCCTCCTGCAATGGGGCGAATGCATCCATTGCCCAATTTATAGAATCACCCCAGAAGTATGCTTCTGGCACGCTCAATTCCAGTGGAGATATGTTGCAAAGTTCAAATAGAAAATCTATGTATTCTTCTTGGAGTTTACTTGACTTCAAACATTTAACTGTGGTTATGGACCATGAAAATCTGATGGTATCTCTTGGACTAAAGTCAGTCATTCCTTTTTAATCTATATATTGATGATCTGTCTAAACAATTGAAAGCCTGTAACACTGGGTGCGTGATTGGTAATATTTTAGTGAACCATATTATGTATGCAGATGATCTTGTGGTCTTTAGTCCATCTAGCGCTGGTCTCCAGCAGCTCCTTACTATATGTTCTGTGTATGGTGTGAAACATGATATTAAATATAATGCTAGTAAGAGTGCTGTTATGATCTGTAGAACCAAAGAGGATAAATGTCTAAAATATCCTGATTTTAAATTGTCTGACAATAATCTTGGTGTCTGTAATAAGATAAAATATCTAGGGCATTTTATTACAGAACAAATGACAGATGATGAGGATATTTATAGGCAACGACGCATGCTGTATGTACAGGCGAATATTCTCTTGCGTAAATTTGGTGCGTGTGCAGATGTGGTGAAGATCTCGCTATTTAGAGCATACTGCACACCACGCTACACTGTGCACCTGTGTCGAACTATTTAAAGACAAGTATGCAGAGACTAAAGGTGGCATATAACAATGCCATGAGAACACTGCTAAGGCAGCCTAGATGGTGTAGTGCCAGTAATATGTTTGTGGCTGCAGGAGTCAGTACTTTAGAAGCTATCCTAAGACACCACATGTATAAATTCATTTGCAGGATAAATGACTCTAAAAATGTGCTTATTGTGGCCTTGACAAACATAAGGGTTAGCACTACACGCTACAAATCCCAGCTGTGGAGACACTGGTATCGTTGTCTCGTTGTAGGATATTGATCATCTTTTAATCTGGATTTTTAACTTAAGTATTGTGGGTTTTTGGTGTTTTTTTAAAATATAAACTATGATGTTTTTATAAGTGATATACCAAGATTTTATATATATTTATGATATTTGATATGCAATGCATTTTTAATGTAATGTTGCCCCTTGCCTGGACCTTGAGTCCGAAATAAAGTTGATTATTATTTTTATTATTATCATTCCTGTGATGGAAGCTGTATCAGAGCTACAATGGGCTATAGAATTGTTGCACTGGACTGCTGCACTGAGTGCCAGACATCAAAGCAGAATGCTGTAACAGATGCATTCTCCCATCTGCCTTATGTGGAAGCAGTGACTAATCTGGAACAGAGCACTCTACCTTTGCACGTTGTTGACAGTGATTTTCTCAAGCTACTTCAAGAGAGAGTGACACAGTGGTAGCCCAGTTAGCGATGTTACTCCACAATCCAGGGCTTGAGTTTAATCCTGACTTCAAGTATTGCCTGTATGGAGCTAGAACGTTTTCCCCATGACAGCGTGGGTTTCCTCTGTGGGCATCAGGTTCCTCTGAATTCCAAAGATGTGCTAGTGGAGTAATTAACTATTAAACATTATCCTTTTGTCTAAGATGGTGACTAATTAAATCAAGGATGAGTTGATGGGCTATAGAAAGTATAAGTTGTAGGGATGCAGGGAAGACTGTGGGGAGGGGACAATGGGCCAAATGGAGTATTCTCCTGGGGAGTGGGTCTGGACAAGGTTGTCATGCTCACTCATAAAAATGCTACTTTGGAGCAGGTAGACAAAAATGCTGGAGAAACTCAGCGGGTGCAGCAGCATCTATGGAGCGAAGGAAATAACCATATAACCATATAACAATTACAGCACGGAAACAGGCCATCTCGGCCCTACAAGTCCGTGCCGAAATAGGCAACGTTTCGGGCTGAAACCCTTCTTCAGACTGAGCAGTTGTACAAAAATACCTTAGATAGACACAAAATACATCTGCAGCTCCTTCCTGTACAAAAAACAAATACTTTGTTGGGTTGGAATGAATCAGAAATGATGATGAAAAGATCAGACTTTTCTGGAGACAGCAGTGTGAACTGCTGGTGAATCCAACTTGCCCAAAGTGGCATCACAGCACGGGGTTTCTGAAGGTGACACCAAAGAATGCCAATGGTAAATATTTAGGAGTTGGTGTGATTATTGTGCAGCATTTGGCCAGATTGTCTCTGCCTGAGATAACACATTGATTTTTTTTTTCAGTTGGAACCAAAGCTTTTCCGCTGGTTTAGGTTTTTGGAAGTGTTGATATTTGGACCATGCATCTGTACAGAGCTGACAATAAAGGCTGAAGTTTGTGATCGCAAAGGCTCTCTGAAGAACTAGTTTCTAACAGTGGTTGAAAATTCACCTCAATGCAGTGTGGCTGATCCCCCCATTCCAATGAAGTTAGGCATGGTTTTACACAAATGGCATCCAATTTCTGCTGGAGTGCTAGAACAGGATTGGCCTGACCAGAAAGAGAAGCTATTAAGGACCATTTACTCATAAACACAATATTCAATCTACAACAGATATTTCCCCGACTGTGATTCAGACGGTTTGGTGTTTACTGGCAAGGGTGAATTTGGTGCTGCCTAATTCTAAGGGGAGGTGAAGGGAAAGAAGAGAAGTCTGAAGTGGGAGCACAAGTTACAGAGTTGGAAGTGATGGTTTCAAGTGGGAGATACTGTGAAGATCCTCTGGTCACCAGACAGTGCAGGATCATTAACATAGAAACATAGACATTAGGTGCAGGAGTAGGCCATTCGGCCCTTCGAGCCTGCACCGCCATTCAATATGATCATGTCTGATCATCCAACTCAGTATCCCGTACCTGCCTTCTCTCCATACCCTCTGATCCCCTTAGCCAGAAGGGCCACATCTAACTCCCTCTTAAATATAGCCAATGAACTGGCCTCAACTACCCTCTGTGGCAGAGAGTTCCAGAGATTCACCACTCTCTGTGTGAAAAAGGTTCTTCTCATCTCTCGGTGTTAAAGGATTTCCCCCTTATCCTTAAGCTGTGACCCCTTGTCCTGGACTTCCCCAACATCGGGAGCAATCTTCCTGCATCTAGCCTGTCCAACCCCTTAAGAATTTTGTATGTTTCTATAAGATCCCCTCTCAATCTCCTAAATTCTAGAGAGTATAAACCAAGTCTATCCAGTCTTTCTTCATAAGACAGTCCTGACATCCCAGGAATCAGTCTGGTGAACCTTCTCTGCACTCCCTCTATGGCAGTAATGTCCTTCCTCAGATTTGGAGACTAAAACTGTACGCAATACTCCAGGTGTGGTCTCACCAAGACCCTGTACAACTGCAGTAGAACCTCCCTGCTCCTATACTCAAATCCTTTTGCAATGAAAGCTAACATACCATTGGCTTTCTTTACTGCCTGCTGCACCTGCATGCCTACTTTCAATGACTGGTGTACCATGACACCCAGGTCTCGCTGCATCTCCCCCTTTCCCAATCGACCACCATTTAGATAATAGATGGAATTAACACGATTAACACGATGCTGTGGGGGAGATTATGGAAGTACTGGGATCAGGAAGTACGATGTGAATTTCGTGGTGAGATTCAGTCCTGATGCAGGGTCTTGAACCAAAATGTTGATTATCCCTCTGCCGTCACAGATGCTGCCTGATCCACTGAATTCTTCCAGCAGTTTGATTTTGTACTAAAACGTGAAGAATGGCAATGGAAGTTAGACCAATCAATATATGCACATGAAATTCAAGAGGAGCATGACTAAGAAAGTGGGATTGCAGATGAGTATGGATTTGTGTTATAAGATGGAGCCATGTGGGTGAGGAGAGAGATTTGGAATGAAATAAACAACATACAACCTGCAGCAAAAGTAATTTGCAAGAAATGTGGGCATCTGCAGTGGACTCTTCAGTACAGGTATTAACTATGGTTCAACTTTTGTTGGTGAAGCGATTTGTTGCTCAGTTGAATTTCTAATTGTTTCAATTCATAATTATGCATAAGTATGTAAATATTTCTTCAATAACACATTGTGTTATGTGTAATATTTGGAGGTTTGTATGGGTTTATTTCTTTTTTTAAGGGAAAAAAAAGTATCTATGTGAAAGGATGCCATTAGAGAACTGAGAACGCAACATAACATGACCTTACATTTTGGAGCAACCACTGCTGTTTTGTTGAGAGTTGGTGCCTTCAATAAATATTATTCTGTTTACATATCTACTTCTGTCAAATTATCTGCACTTGCTGCAGCATAAAGGACTGACTAGAACTGCAGCTTTTTACTTTGTGTGTCCTTACTCATTGTCTACTTCTCGACACTTTAACTGTAATAACAAGCACTCACTGGAATTGTTAATGTTTTGATTAAGCAAATAGTACTGCAATTCCGCGAATCAATGCCTTCCTGGGATATCTGCTCAATAGATCCGCTAAATCTTACTGATTTTACAAAGTATGATTGTTAATTTCATTGCACAGAAAGGGGATAGTTAAGAATGAAAGTCAACAAATCTGAAAGATTGGTTTGCAGAGCACCATTTCAAGATATACTTAACGGCATACAGTGTGAGAGACAAATCTAATGCAACATAAAGAGTGAGCATTTGTGGCTTCAATCAGGGATTCTGAACAAGTACTTGGATTTGTTTCAGTCCTAGCTTTCTCCTGTGACTGACTGAAGTCTGGACAGTTAACGACTTGGTTCCATTGGATACCTTTTGCCTTCTTGATGCTTGCCCACACATCAACTCAACGGGAAAAGTGTAACAAGCATAAATAGACGACACACATCACAGAGGTCCCCATCTATGATTCAGCGTATAGCTATCTCCAATATACAATCAACAATGCAAAAATAATTGCAAATTTCACACAGGTATTTGGAACACTGTAAAATAATACACAGAATGCCAGCATCCAAACAGTAATTTCTAGGGACCAAAAATACATAAATATCTTTGTGTGATTTTTTTGCATCAATATAACTAGTCCTATAATTGTTAGTTTGAATTTGAAAGGCTGGAGGTTTGTTATTCTATGTAGCTGTTGGAGATCTACATAAACTTCTATCACCGTTCCATCTCAAAGGTTGATGCATTTGGTGTCCACTCTATTCCTCTGCAGACTCTGAAACCATTGTTGCTTCTCTCCATTGGGCCTTACTAGAGCATTCTGTCACCACATGCAAAGATGTTTACATGCTGCTGTGCCAGAATGCTGCCTGCATTAGAGGATGAGAGCTATGATGAGAGATTATACAACATTGGATTGTTTTGGCTGAACCATTGGATGTTCAGAGGAAACAAGATAGAAGTTTGTAAAATTGCGAGTGGCATCGATAGGGTAAATAGATAGTCTTTCTTCCCAGGGTAGAAATGTCAAATACTAATGTCAAATTCAAATGTCAAATTTCCCAGGGTAGAAATGTCAAATACTAGAGGGGATATTTCTATGTGAGACAGGGTGATTTTAAAAGAGATATGGAATTACATATGGTTAATGCTTTTAAAAGCCATTAAGACAAGGACATGACCATGCACGGAATAGTGGGGGGGAGGGGAATATGGATCATGTGCAGGCAGGCGGGGGTTAGTTTCACTTGACATCGGGTCAACACAGGAATTGTGAGCCTGAGTGCTGTATGGTTCTGTTTGGGTTCTCTATGGTTTCTCTTTGTGTGTATTGGTCTGTGTTCTCTTTACTGGTGGTGTTATACTTCCACTTCCAGTGGTTGAAGGCCTGTGAGTTAGCACCTGTATTTACCAGATGATTCAAATGTTCTTATCCTTGTGGCAGCCTTCTGGGTACATTTTATCGTTGCCATACAAACCTTGAGACCGGCAAAACAGTGCTGGACTTGAAGATGAGTTACAGGACCCATCTGATGAGTTGCCTGCTTTCAGAATCTCAATCTAATTGCACTAATAAACAGGTTTACTTTTAACAAGGATGGTTTTATTCTCTATTTAGAAAAATTAAATCAATCCGTATAGAATATCAGCTATCTGAGTTGGATTGGGATTCAGTCTCGGGAAAGTTTTGCTGTTCAAATATAAGAACATAAATAAAGGATACAACAATAGACCATACAGTCCCCCAAACAAACCTGCTGCCCCATCTTATAAAATTAGATTAGATTTTTATCTTTTTAACACTTCTGAACCTGTTCCCCATAGACCTAAGAATAATCAGTCTTGACTATATTCAATCATTTAGCCTTAACAGCTAATTTTGATATGCTTCTCAATGATAATGGGTTGACTGGGCTTGTATTCACTGGAATTTAGAAGGATGAGAGAGAATCTTACAAAAACATAACATTATTTAAAAACAAATGGACAGACTAGATGCAGGAGAAAGTTCCCGATGTTGGGGGGAGCCAAGAACCAGGGGTCACAGTTTAAAAATAAGGGGTAGGCCATTTAGGCCTGAGATGAGAGTTGTGAATCTGTGGAATTCTCTGTTACAGAATGCAGTGGATGCCAATTCACTGGATGTTTTCAAGAGAGAGTTAGAATTAGCTCATCAGACTAACGGAATCAAGGGACATGGGGAAATAGCAGGAACCAGGATACTGATTTTGGATGATCAGCCATGATCATATTGAATGGTGGTGCTGGCTCGAAGGGCCGAATGGCCTACTCCTGCACCTATTTTCTAGTTTCTAAAATCTTATTATTAACTTAATCATTCTTCATAAAACAATCTCTTCACCCCAGAAATCGATCTAGTGAATCTTCTTTGAATTGCCCTCTCATCAAAAAAGACCATCAAAATACATGCAACATTTGTGGTCTCATCACTGGCTTGTACTGATATAACAAGGGAAGATGTACAGGAGCATCAGCTACAAAACCAGCAGGATGCTACACAGCTTCTTCCCACAGGCAATATGACTAGTTAACGGACTGTATCCCCTCCCCATATATCATACACCAACACATCTAACCCCGCCCGTGAATCTCTGGAACTCTCTGCCACAGAGGGTAGTTGAGGCCAGTTCATTGGCTATATTTAAGAGGGAGTTAGATGTGGCCCTTGTGGCTAAGGGGATCAGGGGGTATGGAGAGAAGGCAGGTACGGGATACCGAGTTGGATGATCAGCCATGATCATATTGAATGGCGGTGCAGGCTCGAAGGGCCGAATGGCCTACTCCTGCACCAAATTTCTATGTTTCTATGTTTCTATACTTTGACAGCTAGGCACCTGTCAAAGCAAAGCCACTGTTCGGTCTGAATGCCGGTTTTTATTTCAATTTTTAGGCCTATTTTAGATATGGTCATTTTATTTTTTAAAGCTATATGTATTTATTCCGTTTTTATTAACTGCACTGACGGGAACTGATTGAGAAACAATGTTTTTGTTTCATCTGTGTATGTATGTATGTACTCAGTTAAAATGACATTCAAGTAAATTCTGAATACTGAAGATTAAAACACATTTATTTGGTTTCTGAATAATTAAAATCTGAAAGTCGTTACTAATAAACCTGCGAAATGCACGATGAATTAAACTGCTGGAGTAATTTCATGCCAGGGATGACCCACTGAACAGGCTCTTTAGGTGAAATTGGTTGTTTTGCAGCAGTGTTATAGACAATAGACAATAGACAATAAATAATAGGTGCTGGGGTAGGCCATTCGGCCCTTTGAGCCAGCACCACCATTCAATGTGATCATGGCTGATCATCCATAATCAGTACCCCGTTCCTGCCTTCTCCCCATAAGTTCTGACTCCGCTATTTTTAAGAGCCCGATCTAGCTCTCTCTTGAAAGCATCCAGAGAACCTGCCTCCACCGCCCTCCGAGGCAGAGAATTCCACAGACTGGAGTAACTTCATGCCAGGGATGGCCCACTGAACTGCCTCTTTAGGATGTTTTGCAGCAGTGTTCTTGTTTGATGTACTGAATGCTCGTTTAACAATCTAAAATGATCCTCTTTTCAACAGACACCTCGGAAGGAAGCACACAAACTCATACCCATGTCACTGTGTCTTCTAATGCACATGAAAAAGTGAGTGCCCATAAAAGGACATCTACTGTTGGAACAAACACACACAATGGAAAACAACAGTTAACGCATGTCCCAGGAACTTCAGTACAGAAACGGCGTATATTTAGAACAGGCGAGGTAGGTTCATGTTAACAAAAACTCGATTGCAAACTCTGAAATTATTATTTTCCAGCTCAGTTGGAATATCTCAAAGGAGATTTGAGCCCAAACAGTTTTCCTTCAATTTTTCCAATATATTTTTTCAACGTCCAATTTAAATGCTTTAAGTGTGTTTCCTTATAGTTTTATAAGGAACAACTTGTATTTTTCTTTAGGATGAGTGACAGTACTACAGGGATGAGTTGGTTATGCCCCTGTCCCACTTAGGAAACCTGAACGGAAACCTCTGGAGACTTTGCGCCCCACCCAAGTTGTCCGTGCGGTTCCCGGAGGTTGCAGTTGGTTGCCGGAGGTTGCAGGTAGTGGAAGCAGGTAGGGAGACTGACAAAAACTTCCAGGAACATCCGAGAACCACACGGAGACCTTTGGTGGGGCGCAAAGTCTCCAGAGGTTTCCTAAATGGGACAGGGACATAAGTGTGAACTGTACACTGGGCAGGATCTGAAGTTTACTTGGGAAAACATTTGAGCATTGTTCCGGTTGAAATTACATTTTTCTCCGGATGGTCCACTCATCACTCATGGAAAGTCCTGAGAAATTGTACTCAGGAGCAAGGGTGCGGGGCAGGTTGTCAAATCTGGCTGCTTTTGGAAGGCTGTTTTAAAAATGTACATATGGATGTATCCACAACAGATTCAAACTAGAGGGATCCACTCCCTCCCCCAACTCTGCCCTCTCCTGGTCCATGCACACCACTGCTCAGCAAAGATAAGATGAGATAAGGTACCACCAGACCGTGTTTTCTGGGTGGTACATTTGCCCTTTCGGCTCCTGAAATGGATATATGATGCAGGCTAACGTTTCAAATGTTAAAAATATATTCTCATTGAAGGGTGGGCATTTGTGCATGACGTTCTGACACAGAATGCTAGAGTAATTCAGCGGGACAGGCAGCAACCCTGGAGAGAAGGAATGGGTGATGTTTCGGATTGAGATCCTTCAACGTCACCCATTCATTCTCTCCAGAGATGCTGCCTGTCCCGCTGAGTTACTCCAGCATTTTGTGTCTATCTTCAGTTTAAGCCAACGTCTGCAGTTCCTTCCTGCACAATGATTAAGTTCTGTCGGGACAAGCAGATTATGGTATGAATTAGCATGCAGACATATTTGATGCCAACACAGCCATTTGGGGGACCAGCACTCCAACTCTCTTCTCACTGAGCAACCAGGTTGGAAGGAGCCTACCCACAGCCCACATTTGTACTCTTTGTGGTTACAATTGCACACATTTGGTGCTGTCTATAGTTGTTTAATGTTGCAAGGGCTTACAGGGAGATTGAAGAATTTGCGGAATGACCGCCTAACTTCTCCACAATGCAATTATTTCCTTATGTACATCATAATATGGAATGGAAAATGAGCGCATGGAACAATTGAAATACATGATGTGTAAGAATGTTCACTACATTCTTTATTCAAGAGAGCAAAATCTATTTAGTTCATTTTGGCCCGAAGTCAGAAGATGAACCAAGTAACTGACATTGCCTGGCTTGACACTTGCCCATCATGCCATGTACTTATGCCATCACTGTGGAATCTGAATATCACCAATGTCCTTTACCAAAAGTAAAAAGAATTTCATTTCTTCAACATCCATATCAGGACTTTCATATGAAGAAAGACTGGATAGACTCGGCTTGTACTCGCTAGAATTTAGAAGATTGAGGGGGGATCTTATAGAAACTTACAAAATTCTTAAGCGGTTGGACAGGCTAGATGCAGGAAGATTGTTCCCGATGTTGGGGAAGTCTAGAACAAGGGGTCACAGTTTAAGGATAAAGTGGAAATCTTTTAGGACTGAGATGAGAAAATCATGTTTTACGCAGAGTGGTGAATCTCTGGAACTCTCTGCCACAGAAGGTAGTTGAGGCCAGTTCATTGGCCATATTTAAAAGGGAGTTAGATGTGGCCCTTGTGGCTAAAGGGATCAGGGGGTATGGAGAGAAGGCAGGTACAGGATACTGAGTTGGATGATCAGCCATGATCCTATTGAATGGCGGTGCAGGCTCGAAGGGCTGAATGGCCTACTCCTGCACCTATTTTCTATGTTTCTATCCAGCTAAAGAGCTACCAAATGCAGCAAACCACACAGATTTATACACAGTATGCCTTCTTCAAAGCAGGTCTAGCAAGTCAGAGAGTTACTACTGGGTGACAAGGATTGTTGTTGGATGACCTAGACAAATACCTTCATGCATTTTGCAGTCACAAATGTGCAAAATACGTTAAATTAGTTTACAGCATGTAAGGTTACTTTAAATGATTTTTTAAACATAAAAATTATTTAAGTCTATTTAAAGTTTTATCTTCTAACACAGTCTGGGGATGGGTCCTCAAAATCTAAGTCCTCGTCGAATGTTGAGTCTTCGTCAACATTCACAGACCCCTCCACTTCTTGGAATGACTGCCATAGCAACACCTCAAACTTGACGGACTCCTGGAAACACAAGTAAATGCAGACAAGTGATTAACGTGGGGAGCATATGTGAGCATTGGGCCAGATCAAGCACAATCTGTCCAATTGTACAGGTGATGATAAGGCACTTAACAAACAAGCATAGACGGAATAAACATTGTTTATGAGAGGGACACTATGTTGGGTTGTTTTTTGAGGATGTGTCCAGTAGGAAAAAGGCAAAGTATTGAATGACGTTAATACATTTTCAAATAAAATTCGATAAAGTGCTGAATTAAAGACTGGTGGATACGGTGGGATCATGGAGGTGACAAGATTGTTCATTGTACATGCTGAAAATGATGCCAAGCTGTATTGTTGATGTTGTCTAGGGCATTGTGTGGATGAAAAATAAGAAGAACTAAGGAGAATTCCTTCAGGGAAGCATGAGGAATAATGTGGGCATGGGAGGGAAGACATGGACTTGATAGAGGTCTTTAAAATGATGAGAGGGATAGACAGAGTTCATGTGGACAAGCTTTTCCCTTTGAGAATAGGGAAGATTCAAACAAGAGGACATGACTTCAGAATTAAGGGACAGAAGTTTAGGGGTAACATGAGGGGGAACCTCTTTACTCAGAGAGTGGTAGCGGTGTGGAATGAGCTTCCAGTGGAAGTGGTGTCGGCAGGTTCATTGGTATCATTTAAAAATAAATTGGATAGGCATATGGATGAGAAGGGAATGGAGGGTTATGGTATGAGTGCAGGCAGGTGGGACTAAGGGAAAAAATTTGTTCGGCACGGACTTGTAGGGCCGAGATGGCCTGTTTCCGTGCTGTAATTGTTATATGGTTATATGGTTATATGGTTATATGGACATGGCAAGTGATTTTCTGGCATTTGTGGATTGAACCAAAAGATCAATTATTAAATCCCACTAACCCACATAGGCACAGTTTTCTTCAATCAATAGATTAGTAATTTTCAAAATTACTTGTTATTATGGCATTGGGTTGGTGAAGCAATGTCAACAAAGTGTTAATATCAGTTCAGCAGTTATTCATGATCAAAAATGAATTAAAATGAGTTCATACTTTTCTACCATTATTATAAAAACATCCACGTAATTCAGTCACCAAATTAATGATGAGCTATATCATCTGTTAGATGCAAAGTTGTAGTTCCATGTCAGTGGAATATGCCATCAATTGGATTCAATGCTGTAACTGCTCCAGGGTTTAGCTGCTGATTTTGAAACAGCATGTGTTTGCTCTCTTGAATACCAATTTTAACTTGACTACCTTATAGTTCAAGTAATTGTGGTCAGGCACTGGCCTGCACCTGTTTCAGCATCAGATTTACTGGGGCTGGTCACTGAATCGGGTGGAGCCCCTATATTATTGGAAAATTGGGGTCCTGAACTGTTGGTTGTGAGAGAAACCTGTGCTCAGAGTGAGCCTTGCAGACCATACCTTGCTACTACAAAAATGTAGCCAAATGCAATTTTTACTCATTATTTGCATGGGGCTGGACAAAGCATCGGAGTTTGTACAAGAATAATATCTAACACTGTCAAGCAGACTTATTCATCCCCACCTCCACGACCATATCCCCCACTGGGGCAATGTCCCTATGTATGGGGCTACGATCTATACTGGGCCTGCCCCGATATTAGTCCTGCAATTGCAAGGCACAATGAATGTCCATTCACATCAATAAGGGCCACTGCACAAAATGGCTCAGGAATTTGATTGGAATGATTTACTTTTTCATCTGTAGGCTATTCTATGCCTTGTGTGAAACACAATCCTCTGATTCCAAAGATATTGTGACTCCTTAAACTAGATCAAAGTGTAACCTAGTCAGATATACTTTATTTTCAATATATTAATATAATGTCAAATCTATCAATATTAGACAGAAGCTTTCCTTAACATGCAGCAATCATTTTTAACATATCTCTCCTGTTATTTATTGTAATCTGATTTTCTTCTTTCTTTTTGAACCTGACGTGTTTTCTGCTGACGTAGAAGAAAAACAGTGATGGGAACAATATATTAGCAAATGAAGTCAACATTCATGTCACAAAAAATAACTCTTCAATTGATTCAGAAGGAAGACAAATGGAAAGCTGCGTGAAGTAAGAAAATCAATTAATCTTATTGAAAATAATCTTACAGAAAAATCAATGCTCTTTGCACTTTATGAAAGTTCAAATACCACAAGAAGACGAAGAATTAAAATGCTAAGAAATCTTCAAAGCTGAACTGTGCCTTCATATCCAATATCCGAAGATTCATGCGATGATTAGTTCTTCAAAAAAGAATAGAGCTGCAATCAACATACCAAAACCTATGTATCATTTAACAAATTCTGAATACATGTAACAACACAAGAACCTGAAATATGCATGCAGGTTTTCTTATAAATCTATTGCACACAGTCAAAAGAAAAAATGTTTGCTAATCATAAATAAATTAAAATTCTCAGCAACCTAGATAAGCTCTCCTTAAACTTTGTTAAAATACTTTTGCTTATTCTTCACTTCTTTCTGTTGCCCAAACACATAACGTTTTGGTAGATGGAATCAATTTCAACAGGATCCGCTCCCAGAGAGTTAAATATTATCTAACAGAAATTAATAAAACTTATGCCACCGTGTCTTCTGCTCCATCTTGTTAATCTTCTAAATTTCGTATTTAAAGACAATAATATTTTGAACGTTGAATTCTCCATTGAGAATTGTACGACCTTAAATTCTACAAGTTTAGGCAACCTCCTACTAAACTCCCCTACATCATCTCTCCCTTTCTCTCCCCTCCCCCCGCCCCCTCCCTCTGTGCATCACATAAGCTTCCAGTTTGTTTTAGTTATAAATTTAAATTATAAATTTTTAGGGACTTTACTCGTTTTGCCCACTTGCTGTGTTTAATGGGGAATCTTGAAGTTATTTTTGTTTACATACAAGAATACTCATTGGCACCACTAAAAAGATTGAAGCTATTTAAATTATTGATAAGGGGATGACCTATCTGAGAGGTAATTCTGTTATAAACATTTACTTTATCAGCTGTATTAAGAAATGTATACTGTTGCCACTCCGGATCTATGAGAAAAAATATGATCAATTATGTTGCAAAAAGATTTATTAAAAAAATGTATGTAAGCTAATTCATGCATTTGAACCATATACTTGCAATTTTGAATTCATTATAAATTAGCATAGATCAATTACATAAATCCCCATTATTGTCATCAATTATATTTACAATCTGTACAAATGTGGAGCCCATGTTTGCAGAAGGGTTTTGAAAATGCATTGCACGTATTTAAGTATGATATTCAATATATTAATAAATTTGCCCTGGTTCTTTATACATTATTTGAGCACTATATACTTGAAGGTGATTTTTGAAACATAATTTGGAAATGTGTGAGAATAACATTAAATCATTGATATACATAAAGTAGAAACATAGAAACTAGATGCAGGAGGCCATTTGGTCCTTCGAGCCAGCACCGCCATTCATTGTGATCATGGCTGATCATCTACAATCAGTAACCCGTGTCTGCCTTCTCCCCATATCCCTTGTCTCCACCAGCCCCTAGAGCTCTATCTAACTCTCTTTTAAATTCATCCAGTGAATTGGCCTCCACTGCCCTCTGTGGCAGTGAATTCCACAAATTCACAACTCTGGGTGAAAAAGTTTTTCCTCATCTCAGTTTTAAATAGCCCCCCCCCCCCCCCTTTATTCTTAAACTGTGGCCCCTGGTTCTGCTCGCCCAACATTGGGAACATTGTTCCTGCATCTAGCTTGTCCAGTCCTTTTATGATTTTATATATCTCTATATGATCCCCTCTCATCCTTCTAAATTCCAGTGAATACAAGCCCAGTCTTCCCAATCTTTCCTCATATGACGTCCTCATATGACGCTGCACTGCCTCAATAGCAAGGATGTCCTACCTCAAATTAGGAGACCAAAATTGCACACAATGCCCCAGATGTGGTCTCACCAGGACCCTGTACAACTACAGAAGAACCTCTTTACTCCTATACTCAAATCATCTTGTTATGAAGGTCAACATGCCATTAGCTTTCTTCACTGCCTGCTGTTTACTATCAGTGACTGGTGTGCAAGGACCCCCAAGTCTCGTTGGACTTCCCTTTTCCCTAATCTAACACCATTGAGATAATAATCTGCCTCCTTGTTCTTGCCGCCAAAGTGGATAACATCACATTTATCTACATTATACTGCATCTGCCATGCATCTGCCCACTCACTCAACCTGTCCAAGTCACCCTGCAACCTCCTAGCATCCTCTTCACAGTTCACACTGCCACCCAGCTTTGTGTCATCTGCAAATTTGCTAGTTACTTTAAATCCCATCATCTAGATCATTTATATATACTTTAAACAGTTGCGGCCCCAGTACCTAGCCTTGCAGCACTCCACTCATCACTGCCTGCCATTCTGACAGGAACCTGTTTGTTTCCTGTCTGCCAACCAATTCTTATTCCATGTCAATATCCTGCCCCCAATACCATGTGCTCTAATTTTGCCCATTAATCCCCTGTGTGAGATGATATCAAAGGCTTTCTGAAAGTCCAGGTACACTACATCCACTACGTCCGCAATTTCTGGCGCCACCTCCTTGAGTACCCTGGGATGCAGACTATCAGGTCCAGGAGAGTTATCAGCCTTCAGTCCCATCAGTCTACCCAATACTATTCCTCGCCTAATGCAAATTTCTTTCAGTTCCTCTGTCTCCCTGGATCCTCTGTCCTCTAATAAATCTGGGAGATTGTTTGCGTCTTCCTTAGTGAAAACAGAACCAAAGTACCTGTTCAACTCTTCTGCCATTTCCTTGTTGCCCTTAATAATTTCACCCGTGTCTGCCTTCAAGGGACCCACATTTGACTTTGCTATTCTTTTTCCCTTAACATATCTAAAGAAGCTTTTACTGTCCTTCTTTATATTCCTGGCCAGCTCACACTCGTACTTCATCTTTTCACCCTGGATTGCCTGTTTTGTTTCCATCTGTTGTCCTATGAAAGTTTCCCAATCCTCCGGCTTCCCGCTACTCTTTGCTGTGTTATACATTTTTCTTTCAGTTTTATTCTATCCCTAACTTCTCTTGGCAGCCACGGTTGCCTCCTACTCCCCTTTGAATCTTTCTTCCTCTTTGGAATGAAATGATCCTGCATCTTCCAGATTATGCTCAGAAATTCCTGCCATTGCTGTTCCACCGTCATTCCTGCTAGGATCCCTTTCCAGTCCACCTTGGCCAGCTCCTCTCTCATGCCTTCATAGTCCCCTTTGTTCAACTGCATCACTGCCACTTCCTATTTAACCTTCTCCCTCTCAAATTGCAGATTATTATGGCCACTACCTCCTAGCAGTTCCTTTACCTTGAGTTCTCTTATTAAATCTGGTTCATTGGACAACACTAAATCCAGAATTGCCTTTTCTCCGGTCTGCTCCATTACAAGCTGCTCTAAGAATCCATCTCGGAGGCATTCTACAAACTCTCTTTCTTGGGGTCCAGAACCAACCTAATTTTCCTAGTCTACCTGCATATTGAAATCTCCCACAACCACAGTGGCATTACCTTTGTTACATGCCAATTTTAACTCCTGCTGCAACTTGCACCCTATATCCTGGCTACTGTTTGGGGACATGTAGATAACTCCCACTAGTGTCTTCTTAACTTTACAATTCCTCAATTCTATCCACAGCGACTCTACATCGCAAGTCCCTATGTCACCCCTCGCAAGGGACTGAATTTCACCCCTCACCCCTCACCCCTCCTCTGCCCACCTGTCTGTCCTTTCTACAGGATGTAAAAAACCCTGAATATTAAGTTCCCATCCCGATCCTCCTGCAGCCACGTCTCTGTAATCTCCACAATGTCATATCTACCAATCTCGAGCTGAGCCTCAAGCTCATCCACTGTACTTCATTCGTGCATTCATATATAATACTTTTAATCCATTATTCACCTCACCTTTCACGTCGATTCCTATTTCACTTGGCCATGCTCTCCTATCCCTTTGTGAGCTTTCTGTCCCATTATCATTTTTTTATCAAGACGCTGGAAATTTTAATTAAAGTAGACATTCTGTCACAAAGGATCCAGCTGTATCAGGTGGCCAACTGAATCATAACATACCTACTGGAAATAGCATCTTGCATAAAAAAGTCTCTGTTCGAGAAAACAATTGGTGATCGGAGGGAGACACAAAATGCTGGAGCAACTCAGCGAGTCAGGCAGCATCTCTGGGGAAAAGGAATGGGCGATGTTTTGGGTTGAGAGCCTTCTTCAGACTGATCATGGGCAATGTTATGGGTCGAGACCTTTCTTCAGACCCGATATGGCCCAGTGTGCATTCAATGTGAATTTATCTCAAGAGGTTTTAATATACATTGTTCACCTCCCAGTGCCTGATAAATTCTACGCAACTTTGTATTATGACATGTACATAAATGCTAAGTATGAAAATATATCCCTTTGTTCAATTTTAGGCTATTAAAACATATTGCATCTACACTTCTAAAATTATTTTAACAATAGCTATGGTGGTTGTGATTTATTCTCATTATTGTTGCTTAAACTGTATTGAAAGTATTAGGACTTCATGAAAAGAGTAGAACAAGTATAGACAATAGGTGCAGGAGTAGGCCATTCGGCCCTTCAAGCCAGCACCGCCATTCAATATGATCATGGCTGATCATCCCAAATCAGTACCTCGTTCCTGCCTACTCCCCATATCCCCTGACTCCGCTCTCATTAAGAGCCCTATCTAACTCTCTCTTGAAAGTATACAAAGAACCTGCCTCCACCACCCTCTGAGGCAGAGAATTCCACAGACTCACAACTCTCTGTGTGAAGAAGTGTTTCCTCGTCTCCATTCTAAATGGCCAACCCCTTATTCTTAAACTGTGGCCCCTGGTTCTGGACTCCCCGAACATTTGGAACTTGTTTCCTGTCTCTAGTGTGTCCAAACCCTTAATAATCATATGTTTCAATAAAATGCCCTCTCATCCTTCTAAACTCGAGAGTATACAAGCCCAGCTGCTCCATTCTCTCAGCATATGACAGTCCCGCCATCCCGGGAATTAACCTTGTAAACCTACGCTGCACTCCCTCAAAAGCAAGAATGTTGTTCCTCAAATTAGGGACCAAAACTGCACACAATTCTCCAGGTGTGGTCTCACTAGGGCTCTGTACAACTGCAGTAGGACCTCTTTGCTCAATTAGTCAACTCCTCTTGTTATGAAGGCCAACATGCCATTTGCTTTCTTCACTGCCTGCTGTACCTGCATGCTTACTTTCATAGACTGATGAACAAGGGCCCCCAGATCCCGTTGTACTTCCCCTTTTCCCAACTTGACACCATTTAGATAGTAATCTGTAGTTCATACTATGTATATAGTATCAGTTTTGATTACATTTCCTTCAGTGGGACGATTCAAATATTACGAGGTACCTTCAATCTCCTTATTCACATGTTGTATTGCTAAATAAAATGGGGTTTTTTCTTCCATATGAAGCTCTATGTCTTTCAATTGTATCAATCAGGATATCTATGCTACAAAGGGGAGTCAAATCAGCTGAAACAACTACACTTAATATATTAAAATTTGCTTGTCAGAGAGTTAAGCTCTTACAATTTAGCCAAATAATCTTATAACCACATATCAATCGTTTACTTTGGGGGGTAGGGTGTTGACATGGATAGAAAATTGGTTGGCAGACAGGAAGCAAAGAGTAGGAGTGAACGGGTCCTTTTCAGAATGGCAGGCAGTGGCGAGTGGAGTGCCGCAAGGCTCGGTGTTGGGGCCGCAACTGTTTACCATATATATTAATGATTTGGAAGAGGGAATTAGGAGCAACACTAGCAAGTTTGCAGATGACACAAAGCTGGGTGACAGTGTGAACTGTGAAGAGGATGTTAGGAGGTTGCAGGGTGACCTGGGCAGGTTGAGTGAGTGGGCAGATGCGTGGCAGATGCAGTATAATATAGATAAATGTGAGGTTATCCACTTTGGCGGCAAAAACAAGGGGGCAGATTATTATCTCAATGGGGTTAGGTTAGATAAGGGGGAGGTGCAGCGAGACCTGGATGTCCTTGTGCACTGGTCGCTGAAAGTTGGCGTGCAGGTACAGCAGGCAGTGAAGAAAGCTAATGGAATGTTGGCTTTCATAACAAGAGGATTTCAGTATAGGAGTAAAGAGGTTCTTCTGCAGTTGTATAGGGCTCTGGTGAGACCACATCTAGAGTATTGTGTACAGTTTTGGTCTCCTAATTTGAGGAAGGGCATCCTTGTGATTGAGGCAGTGCAGCGTAGGTTCACGAGATTGATCTCTGCGATGGCGGGACTGTCATATGCGGAAAGATTGAAAAGACTAGGCTTGTAGTCACTGGAGTTTAAAAGGATGAGGGGGAATCTTATACAAACATATAAAATTATAGAAGGACTGGACAAGCTAGATGCAGGAAAAATGTTCCCAATGTTGGGCGAGTCCAGAACCAGGGGCCACAGACATAGAATAAAGGGGAGGTCATTTAAGACTGAGGTAAGAAAAAAACTTTTTCACCCAGAGAGTTGTGAATTTATGGAATTCCCTGCCACAGAGGGCAGTGGAGGTCGTCACTGGATGGATTTAAGAGAGTTAGATAGAGCTTTAGGGGCTGGTGGAGTCAAAGGATATGGGAAGAAGGCAGGCACGGGTTATTGATAGGGGACGATCAGCCATGATCACAATGAACGGCGGTGCTGGCTCGAAGGGCCGGATGGCCTCCTCCTGCACCTATTTTCTATGTTTCTTTGTTTCTAAAGCTGCTATCAGCAAGGAACTGAAATAGTAAGATTAAAGGAGAACTTAAAAGTTTGAAGTTTGATCTTTATTTTATGAGGAGTAACGTTGAGGGATTACGTGAAGACCCCGCCAGTACGCATGCGTGTCAATCTTCAAAGCAGCGGTGTGAAATCACAGACAACAGTTATTGAACTGAACATAACCATATAACCATATAACAATTACAGCACGGAAACAGGCCATCTCGGCCCTACAAGTCCGTGCCGAACAAATTTTTTTTTTCCCCCCCTTAGTCCCACCTGCCTGCACTCATACCATAACCCTCCATTCCTTTCTCATCCATATGCCTATCCAATTTATTTTTAAATTATACCAATGAACCTACCTCCACCACTTCCACTGGAAGCTCATTCCACACCGCTACCACTCTCTGAGTAAAGAAGTTCCCCCTCATATTACCCCTAAACTTCGTCCCTTAATTCTGAAGTCATGTCCTCTTGTTTGAATCTTCCCTATTCTCAAAAGGAAAAGCTTGTCCACATCAACTCTGTCTATCCCTCTCATTATTTTAAAGACCTCTATCAGGTCCCCCCTTAACCTTCTGCGCTCCAGAGAATAAAGACCTAACTTATTCAACCTATCTCTGTAACTTAGTTGTTGAAACCCAGGGAACATTCTAGTAAATCTCCTCTGTACTCTCTCTATTTTGTTGACATCCTTCCTATAATTGGGCGACCAAAATTGTACACCATACTCCAGATTTGGTCTCACCAATGCCTTGTACAATTTTAACATTACATCCCAGCTTCTATACTCAATGCTCTGATTTATAAAGGCTAGCATACCAAAAGCTTTCTTTACCACCCTATCTATATGAGATTCCAACTTCAAGGAACTATGCACGGTTATACCCAGATCCCTCTGTTCAACTGTATTCTTCAATTCCGTACCATTTACCATGTACGTCCTATTTTGATTTGTCCTGCCAAGGTGTAGCACCTCACATTTATCAGCATTAAACTCCATCTGCCATCTTTCAGCCCATTTTTCCAAATGGCCTAACATAGTAAGATAAGAGAACCATAATACCGGTTGACCTTTATGATAGAGGGCTGGGAGCGGAGGGCACGTAATCCATCAACGTTACTCCTCATAAAATAAAGATTAAACTTCAAACTGGTAAGTTCTCGTTTAATCTTACTATTTTACTTCGGAGTCACGTGAGTGACTACGTGAAGATTTTAAAGCTCTGTGATTTCATGCCGTGGAAAACGAGTCCAGGCGTCATACACTGCATCAGTAGGCCAATGATGAGTGAACATTAATATTGCATTCAGACATGACATTGATATAGACATGTTGATGCTATTAATGAACAATAGTGCAATAGTAACCTCCCTCAACCGGGAGGAAACATATCTAACATAGAGTTGGCAAAGACCCCCAATCTGGCAATGAGTTTGATCTGAATATGTGGGCAGATCAATAGTTTGACCATCCTGCAACCGCTAGGATGTGGTCCATAACCCTGCTGCTGAGGTACGGCGGTCCTGGCGGAGTGAGACTCAAAATGTCAATGTTCACTCCTGTATATGCCAGACCCATTTAATCCTCTGGAGAAGGTTTGTAGTGATTCCTTCTAACGAGGTTTATGTAACTAACAATATAGCTACTCAGAGTCTATAAGACTCTTAAGGACCTTGACATACTGGTGTAGAAGCGTGATCACACGCAACCCAAGGTCCTTGGGATATGCAACATCTAGTTTGGTCTTATGTCCCTGTCTACTCTGCTTGACTAATCATGAACAAAACATGTTTATTATAGCCACAGATATGATCATCCTATCCAGTGCAGCAATGACTGGACCCGTAGCACTGTACTCAGCACCATGGCATAACCACTAGTAAGTGAGTTTGACCAAGGACAGGGATGTTGCTGGTGCCTATCGGCGAAGTGACGTAGCACAATGTTAACAACCCATATCTCTGTGTCCCTAGACCTGGGAGGTTTTACATTGATGATACCCTTCATAATCTAGATGTCAGAGGGTGAGACCAGACAGAGTGGTTTATGTTCACCGCAGCCAAATGATGAGGAGGTACTTCAGGCGCAGTAAATGGAATATTAACTTAATATTATAATCCCATAAGATTGAATTTCAAGATGTCAGTCATCCGTGCTGAGTTAAACGTAAAGAAGCATAAACAATACTTCCCATCTCCTATGAGGAATGCTGCTATTTGATGCTATTCCTGCAATTTGCAGTGAGCACTCCCAATGCTTTAGGTTTGACAACCCGAGCCGCAGGAACGGTCTCTCAGAGTCTGTAAGTCAATGAATTGATTATATCATGCAGAGGATGGTTTCAACATCACAACTGAACCAGCATCTTAGTGCCCAGAAATAACCATGTAAGGTTTTATGCTCATTCCCCACATTAGCGGGAACCATGGGTAAATCACCCAGGCAGGCACTATGAAAAGCCGGAAGCAGGAATTTTGCCTGACCCGTCCTATGAGGCCAAATGGAGGAAGACATAAAAGACCATTCCTCCCTTGTGTAGCGAGGATGCACCCTTCGCCACTGATATGCTTCGTATTTTTGCAACTGGTGATTGAGCCTGGATGCAAGCATCTCGATCGTTAGTGTTCCATCGATTCACAATGTCATTAAATACCTTGTGATCGCACATTCATTCTGTGTTGTCATTGATTTGCATGATAATACACCAGTGCTAAATGCGGTTAGGTAAAACTATCACTGGATACTTTGATTTGATTGTACCTTAGTGATTAACATATTCCACCACCAAAGTGTATCACCTAGGACTTGTGCATGCAGATTATGCATATTCACACACCCTTTACACTCGGTGGGCGGCGCGACTCTGGTCAGCAGCGGCCACTGCAGCCTGTCCGCGTTTTATTATTATTTTTTGTCTGTGTTTTTATGTAGTTTTTGTTATTTTATGTTGGGGTGTGTGTGTGTGGGGGATGGGGGTGGGATGGGAGGGGGGGGGAAACTTTTGAATCTCTCCCTGCACTGGAGACCCGACCTTTTCTCGTCGGGTCTCAGATGTCGTTGGGGCCGCAACGAGGAGCGGCCTCCAACAGGAAGAAGCCGGGGACTCTGGTGCCGACTCACCTCACCGTCGCGGAGCTGGCCGAGACCGGAGCGGGTGGAGCGGTGGAGGAGCGCTGCCGCTGCCGCTGCTGCCGCTGCTGCTGCTGCTGCCGCTGCCGCTGCTGCTGCTGATGCGGAGGCTCCAACGACAGGTCTGTGGACGGCGGCACCGGGAGCCCGTGGCTCCCTGGAGGGAGACCGCTTTTCGGGGCTCCTGCAACGGCGACTTCTCCCGCCCGAGTTGTGGGGTCGAAGAGCTCCTGGAGCGGGGCCTAACACCACTGACCCGGCGTGGCTTTAATGGACGCGGGACAATCGCCATGGCCAGCTGGGGGCTTTGACTTTGACTCGGACATCGGGGGGCGGGGGGGGGGGGGGGGGGGGGGGAGTGCAGTGGAGAGATAAGTTTTTTGGCCTTCCATCACAGCTATGTGATGGATGTTTATGTAAAATGTAATTATGTTGTGTCTGGGGTCTATTTGTGTGTAATGTATGGCTGCAGAAACGGCATTTCATTTGGACCTCCAGGGGTCCAAATGACAAATAAATAGACTATTGACTATTGACTATTTAATGCACAGAACACAACTGGTGTCCATTGGCAGTTGATACCATGACTGAACAATTGATAACTCGTGCTAACCCCATCTGCCTCCGTAACTGGAGATGGTATTAGTAAATTCCCCATCTTTGAGCAATAGCATCAGTTTGTGAATGACTGAAGATTTACAGATGAGAGGTTTAGTGGAGCAATGCTGAATACTGTTTGTCCACCATTGTGACTTTGATAGTTTCAGCTGCGAATAGCAGATGTCTAATCTTTTGTCAAAGAGCCCAATCCCAGACAAATAAATGGATTGATTGTATTCCAATAATCAATAGTTTCAGTGGGTATCAGCATGATTTAAATTTAACTGGACGGGTTAGAACCCCAATTGATCAAATATAGCTTTGTGGCTGATAGGCTAATTTAGTAAAATTCAGTATGTTCAATATCATCCAGATTGGCCATAACAGTTATTTGTTAGCTCTGTGCAGTCAAAGCACTGATTGTAGTGATTTGGTAAATAATCTGGTAACTGAAGTTAGCCCATTTTGCAACGCACTTAGTGTCTCATTGCCTCATCCAGTTAAATTTCAATTATCTCCGAACCCTGTGAGCCGAAATGATCACATGGAAGTTATTCAGAAATGTCTATACTGCACTTGCGGTTTGAGGCTGTTGACAATGATCAGTCCACATCTCCATAATTGTGAGCCTGCCTTGAAAGGCTACTCCAACCATACATGTTGTGCAGTATAAACTAATCTTATGTTATCCCAAACCAGGGTAAATATTCAAACCAGTGTAAATATTACCAACTTGTATCCGTGACAGGAGACATCATGATGTGGCTCCCTACCTTCACACCGCCGGATGGGGAACTTCCAGGAGTTGCCTCAATCAGCTTCATCCTTCCACATCCGAATGGGAGGACTTATGCAACCCGACCCAGGAGCTGCCTCAACCATGTGTGCATAATTTTGCACCTGCTCCTGGGAGGTAGAGGAGCTTGAATACGGGGTTGGCGCATCTTCCAGGAAGGCCGTCCTGGGCTGTGGCCTAAAAAGATGGGGTTCCCTCTGTGGTCCTGTTGAAATGCTTCCATTGTCGGGTATTTCTCCCCCGAGCTTTACCTCCGCAGTCCCTATAGCAGGGCTTCTCCACGATGTTCTCCAGTCAGGGCTCCCCCCCCCCCCCCCCGCCCCCGCGAGCTGGGTATCCCCGCAGTAACTGCAGCCGTGATATCCCCGCGGTCCCTATAAAAGGGATAGGTGTGATTTGCAATGTCGGGGGGGGGGTATCTGCTCTAGGTGCCACCAGCACCAATATGAAGCCGCTGGTTCCAGCGCCAGCGGCTCGGTAGGCGAATCCACCGCCGCCCGCTCCCCGCGTTCCGCGGTCTCCCGAGCGGGTTCTCCACCTAAATGAAGCCGCTGGCTCCACCACCAGCGGCTCGAAAGGCGAATCCACCTCCGCTCCCGCATTCTGCAGTCTCCCGAGCGACTTGGTCGGTGGGCAGGCATCCCCGTGACTGGGGTTCCCCCTAGTCCCGACTTTGCCCCGGATTTTTAGCAGGACCTCTAAGTGGAGGTTCCTGCAAGAAGATGAAAAACCTGAACCACGCAATGCTATAGACGATATGACACGCATGCGTACTGGCGGGGTCTTCACGTAGTCACTCACGTGATGCTGTTTGGTGGTGTCAAAACAAAAATGGGATACACATTTGGTGTGGACATTTTGCAAGCTTTATTACACAAGAATCTAAATGTCACAGTTTTCAAATAGTGTTAGAACTTTGCAGAAGAATCGACAAAAATGAAAAGAAAATAGAACAAACGCAGGCCCGTACGAAGCTTTTCAAAAAGTGGGGTGGCATGACAGGATTACAAAAATGTTTATGCGAAATAATGTCCGCGCTGCACACATCACGAGCGCGAAGCGTGAAGTCCCTCGATGCCACGGTCCAGGAAGCTCAGGGGTTTTAGATGCTCTCTGATGCATTCTGAGCATTTTTTTTTGAGCATTTCTGCACCAAATTTATGACTAATATTTCAGAAATTAACAGAAATCCAAGAGGTAGCTTTTTCACACAAAGGGTGCTGGGTGTATGGAACGAGCTGCCAGAGGAGGTAGTTAAGGCTGAGACTATCCTAATGTTTAAGAGACATTTGGACACGTACATGGATAGAACAGGTTTAGATGGATATGGGCCAAATGTGTCTGAGTGGGGCTAGTGTAGATGGGACATGTTGATCAAAGGCAAGGGTTTAGGTGCCATCTTCCTCTAGCAAGGAGAAAGACCGCTATTAAAAATACCTCCCGAAGCACCTGGCTCCTCGCCTTCATTTCAGGGTCGACGTGGCGCTACAACATTGTTTATTGATTTATAAATTCTATATTATAGGCAATAGACAACAGGTGTAGGAGTAGGCCATTCAGCCCTTCAAGCCAGCACTGCCATTCAATATGATCATGGCTGATCATCCACAATCAGTACCAGGTTCCTGCCTTCTCCCCTGTCTCCGCTATCTTTAAGAGCCCTATCAAGCTCTCTCTTGAAAGTATCCAGAGAACCTGCCTCCACCGCCCTCTGAGGCAGAGAATTCCACAGACTCACCGCTCTCTGTGTGAAAAAGTGTTTCTTCATCTCCGTTCTGAATGACTTACCCCTTATTCTTAAACTGTGGCCCCTGGTTCTGGACTCCCCCAACATCGGGAACATGTTTCCTGCCTCTAGCGTGTCCAAACCCTTAATAATCTTATATGTTTCAATAAGATATCCTCTCATCCTTCTAAACTCCAGAGTGTACAAGCTCAGCTGCTCCATTCTCTCAGCATGTGACAGTCCCACCATCCCGGGAATTAACCTTGTGAACCTACGCTGCACCCTCTCAATAGCAAGAATGTCCTTCCTCAAATTAGGGGACCAAAACTGCACACAATACTCCAGGTGTGGTCTCACTAGGGCTCTGTACAACTGCATTATATTGTGAATAATTTTATGACCACAAATGCAATCTTGACTGAGGGTATTAAATAAATAAAATTATATTTGTAAATAAAAATCAAAGGACCAAATATTTGTTCCCATAATTTCCTTATCTGTGACAGTTGGAGCTCATTAAAGATTGTCGCTACAGTATGTCAACAAAACAGATTTCAAACCATTTCTCTCATTGTCCTGCATCATTTGCAGAATGGCTTTGCCTATATTCAGCACCCAGACTCTGGGAAAAGATGGTTTCATCACCTCCGATAATCTAGTGTTTATTTCAGAATGAAATGCCTCATTTTGCGATGTCATAATTTTTTTGTTAATTATATTAAGTTGACGAGTGATATCAAGATTTGTTGTGGGCAGCCAATTAGAACATTTATTAAAAATACAAATACATAATTAATTTGCTGACATAAGCATCTGCAAGGTAACTTCTCACCTGTGTTTTACAATTCATTATTAAATGTTCAAATTCAAATTTAGAGATGATGATTATTGTTGAAAGTAGCTGGCCATCTCATTCATTTAAAATGATTTCAAAAATTATGTTTTATGATTTCCCCTTGATGATCAGCTTCCTTAAGGGCCTGTCCCACTGTACGAGGTAATTCAAGAGTTCTCCCGAGTTTCCCCCGATTTGAACTTTGATTTACGGTAATAGCCTTTCGTTGGTACTCGGGGCTCTCGTGGACATTTTTCGCAGTGCTGAAAAAACATGAGTCACCGCGTTTCCCGAGTACCTGCCGTTAGCATTACGAGCCGCTACGAGACGTCCATGAGCTCCGACGTAGACGCTACGTATTTTCTACATACCTACCACGAGTTTGATTTTTATTAACCTCAGGAGAGCTCTTGAATTACCCCGTACAGTGGGACAGCCCTATAACTTCTCAGTATTTGAATATCTTTCTTTCCTCCATAATAATAATATCTTTGAACATTGTTACCCTTTGGCTTGGTGCACCGTGCAAACCTCTGATGCTTCTCCTATGCTGGAAATAGGAAATGAAATCTGCAAATGCTGGAAATGCTGATGAGAAAGAGAAACAGTTAACATTTCGGGTCAAAGACATTTTTCAGGACATATGTCTCCATTTCCCATGTTATCAGATTGCTTGTCTGACATTGTTTGGATGAGTTGCTATTCCTCCACTGCATAGATAAAACCCATCATCTGCAAGTCCATTTTGGCACTGATGTCATCTCTCGCCTATGGACCATTTCAAATGGCCCTTGTGCGACCTTAGCATTTTATTCATCCCTGGACCCTGTTCCAAACTCAGATTTGAAACTCAGATCCAAACTCAATCATGAAAACGCCTGTTTCCACTGTAGGAGGAGTCTCGGGAATGATCTTAACAAATGGATAAGGGTGCAGGTTGGTACATGGACTCGGTCCGGAGTTGAAGTTTGAGGCTTGGCAAGTGACTGGCTACAAGGACTGGTTGGGGAGGCCTGATTGGTGTTACATTGAGTCAACATCAAAGAAACAGGCCATTTGATGCCACATCTACACCACAATTTGTGTTTATCCTGACCCTCCCTCTCCTCTTCATCTGATGCTGGCAGCTTGTATTGTTCTCTCTCATGAGATTGCCTAGATTTCTTGTTAATGCTTTCAAGTTCTTTGCCACATACTACTATTACTACATCACATTTTCAATTTTCCAGCAAACAGATTTTGGGTTTGTCTAATGCTTCATCATACAGTAATTTTTTCAGATTCTCTTTCTTATCTGCGATGATTTAAAAGGAATAAAAAGAGAAAAATACAGGGAATATATGGCAAATCAGACAAAGAGAAATAGTAGCGATATTACAAAACTTAACTTCAGCGGTGCTGCAGTGCTGCCACTGGCCGTGTGCGCGACTTTGGAACCTTTGAGCGGGGGGGGGGGGTGGGGGACTGGATTAGAATGCCGTTTTTGCCTGCCTGTCCAAGGCCGACTTACTCGGGCTGCCAGCTACTGATGAAAAATCGATCGGACTTCCGTTCCCGAATTTTTTAATTTTTTAATCACGAGACAATTTAATAATATGATGAAAATAAAAAGCAACTTCTAACGCCCTCAACGCCTACAATGTGACGGATCCCAATGACGGGACAAAACAACGTGTAAGTCATCTATTTTACATATAAACTTGCTTCTTGGGATGGCTTTAATCAAATTTTACGTTGCGAAAATGTGATTTGGGCCCCATACGAACCGGCAGTGTTTTTCCTGCCAATATGGGGTTCAAATTCACCGCAAATGCAACGTTCCAATCGATCGCGTTCCAGAAAAACCCATTCGCAAGATGAATTAAATGCCGTTTTTTGAACAATCATGTCAAAAGAGCATCTAAAAGCTCTATATTTTGTGTTATTGTCTATCCATAGTCAATATTTTTATACTAAATATCAGTTTTAGTCCCATGTATTGTGCAAAAACATAATAATTTTGATTATATTGAGTGAATGTTTCTAGATTAATTTATGGGAATTAAACATTAAATTCCTTCCATCTAGCATATAAATTCATGACAGTGAGATTTAAAAATCATGTTATATTGTGGATTCTTGTGTGAATGGGATTAGTTTGTTATCTGGATACTTAGGCTATTTAAAAAATATATCCTTTTCTTAAGAAATGGAATCTACAGGACATTGTTAATGGGAAAGAAGTGGACAGAAAGGCATGTCATGTGTGGTTTGAAGATCAAAGACTTGTAGTTTACAATGCCAACATTGAAAAGTTGAGGAAAAACAAGGTGTACAGAGTTGCTTATTGGTTATCATCTGAGGAGTATGATGATGCCACTGATTATGAGATGCCAATGTACCAGCTAGCAACTGGCCTTCTCCATAAAGACTTGGTCTATTGCTAGAAATTGTAATTTATTTACCTAACTGTTACAGACTTCCAGCATATTATACAATAATATTAAAGTTCTGATCTTGAGAATATCACATTTTTGAATTTTCAAGGCAGTCTGGGTGTTTATTGCTATTTCCGTCACAACGGTCAATTTTGTAATTAGCTACAATTAGGTAACTAACTAATTATATCTTCATAGCTTTAATTTCAGGTCATCCAAGTAAGATGTTTTATATTTGTTTCAGAATGCTTCAATCTATAATAACTGAAAATTTCATTGTTCTTAATTTTTAAGAAAGTTATGGGCTTTTGACTGTCCTCAATCACAGCTTTTGAGTTAAGTCAATGGAAAAGCAATAGGGAACAAGATGCTAATTTCCGAGTGAGAAAATGGCCATAACTTTTTTAATTCTGAAGATATGAAAGTGAATTAGGTGTCAAGTTAAACTTCTTTTTATGCTTTATCTGATGGGATAAATTGCAGACGATTTTTAAAATCTCAAAATGTTGTAACATTGCTAGAAATAGAGGTAATATATCAACTCTGAGCCTGTTTGGCATAACAGACAGCGGGAGCCCCTCTGATCAGGTCCCAAACTAGCGGTGGGAGAGCAATTGATTTATGTCAATATCAGTCTTACTTACATTTAGAAGTATTCTATTAGATTAATATCCAGAGTCTGGATTATTGATCCAGAAGATACACACATATGTTGGAGTAACTCAGCGGGACAGGCAGCATCTCTGGATAGAAGGAATGGGTGAAGTTTTGAGTCAAGACCCTTCTACACATACAGGTACAAACTGCTCACTGAAAACCCCAAGCAAGCCACAGGATATAAGGATCAATCTGGAGAGAGGAATAAATGCGAACATTACAAGCAACATCCACATTCCATGAACAATAGAAGTGTCAGCCTCCATCCTGAGTACACCCATGGCCTTTTTACTGCTTGTTGCTGTCAGCAGCCTTTGATCAGTTCTGGTGTCAAGATGATGAGAACTCTATCATTGAGTCCAAAGATCATAGATCGGATCTATGGTTGTGTCTGGGAAGAGAGGGAGTGAGAGTGAGGTACGGTGACACAGTGGTTGAGTTGCTGCCTCGCAGTGCCTGAAGACCTGGGTTCGATACCGACTGCGGACGCTGTCTGTACGGAGTTTGTACGTTCTCCCCGTAACCGTGTGGGTTTTCACCGAGATCTACGGTTTCCTCCCACACTCCAAAAACGCACCTCCAAAACTAAAAACTAAGTAGAACTCCAGGTCACACAAGAGACATGGGTGAGAGATCCATCTATGACGGCTGGGGGGGGGTGTGAGGTGGAGAGAAGGGAGAAACCATGTTTGCATTGATGACAACCAAGGACATCCGCTAAATCCTCCCTTCCTTTTATTCGCTGTCCTGCCTCTTCCTAAGCCAAACACCTGTGTTTTAGATGTCCCAACTTACTCTTGAAAAAACCTTTCACATAAAAAAAAACATCTCTTTTAACTCTCGTATTAATTTTTCAATAAATAAATAATAGTTGTTTTAATTCATTTTATTAATAATCCATGGGGTCTAATGTGGTTGAAGGGGGTTTCAATAGACTAAGTAAGGGAAAGGTGGTGTTGGCACAATATTAATGGGAGATGATACAAACCTATTTCCCATTTTAGAAAGAAGGGCCCTTCCGCTGCTGGGCATGGGGGGCATGGTATGGTGCACACACCCCTCAAAATAACGGAAGGCATCCCATGCCAGGGGGGCACATGAGTGGCACGGGTGGGGGACAGTCTTGTTAAATCTGAGAAATGTATAAACGCTGTATTGAACAATTTGTATAGCCTCCGAAAATGTGGGATGAATTTTTCGCACGATTCACGTATTCTATATATTTATTACCCGAATAAAGTCTATTTTAAAAATTTTAAAAATTTAGAAAGAATTTTGAATGTCGTGTATCTGTTACACTCACTTATACTTCTCAACGACTTTTCAACCTTTCTGTCTTAATTAGCTCTTATTTATGCCAGGAAAATCAAATATCATTCGAACATGTTGTACAGTATACTCAGTTATTAATTATAATTATAACTGGTCCATACATACTTGCTTATATTACAAACAGGAACAGAGACAGACACAGGACAAGGCTGATCCATGACAGTGAGCTGGGTATGGCATCAGCATAGTGAAGTAGTTCAATATTTGCAGTCCGTTAGCTGACAAGCTTTCAACTAGGCAACCAAATATAAAATCCTCTTGTCTATATTTTCCAACTTGGTTACTTGGTGTAGATAGCATGTTGTTTATAGACAGGCTTAATTAACGCATTAGTCAAATTCAGGCGCAAAATGCCATTGTTTAATGACGTTGGTAAACATGCGACAGCTGTATCTGGACAAACAGATACGGAGATCCTATCAATTTCTAGATGTAAGCTGCATTGTTTTTTAACTATCTGTAAAATATAATGAGGTTATGTCAAATACGTACCAGATGTTACTATGTAACAGAGCATTCAGATTATAGTACATATTTCCAACATTAACATTTGGATTTATAGAAAATTAAATTTGGGATACAATCCAGATCTTGAAAAGAGTAATCCGTATTCAGGATTAATATCCGTTGGTAAATATTGCATTTATTACATTGCATTTTAAGACCTCCAGTACCTCCTCTTGCAATTTGGGCTCTTTTCAAGACAACACTATTAACTTCCCTGAGTTCCCCAATTGTTATATATCTGTAATTTAAAAAAAAAATTTATATGTATGTATTTTTACCTTATCTTATATATTTAATATTGCTCTTGTGAATCGCACCGTGGGATTGACTTTTAAATTTTGTTGTACCATGTGCAATGACAATAAAGAGATTCATCATTCATCATTCATGTCTTTCCCCACAGTGATGAGAATTATTCATTTAGCATCTGGGCTGCACAGTGGCATAGTGGAGGAGTTGATGCCTAACAGCGCCAGAGACCCAGGTATGATCCTGACCAAGGGTGCTGTCTGTTCAGAGTTTGTATGTTTTCCCTTTGACCCCATGGATTTTTTCCAGCTGCTCCAGTTTACTCCAACTTTCCAAAGACGCATGGGTTTGTAGATTATCTGGCTTCTACAGAGCGTGTGGTATTGAACTAGTGTATGGGTGATCATTGGCCAGCGCAAACTCCATGGGCCGAGGGGCCTGTTTCCACGCTGCTTCTAAACTAAACTAAACACATATACATCGGAAGAGCAACTCCATAAAAGGTGATTAAATATCAAAAGGTTACCTGGGATTTAAATCAAGTAGATGAATAAACCAAGAGATCGTATTGTGAATGTATAAATCATGACCAATGCAATTCAGTAAAGGTAGGTGGGGTGGAGAAGCTTTGTCCGAATATTATCAGCAATATGGAATTACACTTCTGAGAAGCAGTTGAGCAGTTCAGCTCCGAAAAGAAATTGACAGGTCATCTCATCTAAGTTTTTCAAAACTATATAGAAACATAAAAAATAGGTGCAGGAGTAGGCCAATCGGCCCTTCGAGCCTGCACCGCCATTCAATATGATCATGGCTGATCATCCAACTCAGTATCCTGTACCTGCCTTCTCTCCATACCCCCTGATCCCTTTAGCCACAAGGGCCACATCTAACTCCCTCTTAAATATAGCCAATGAACTGGCCTCAACTACCTTCTGTGGCAGAGAATTCCAGAGATTCACCACTCTCTGTGTAAATTTTTTTTTTCTCATCTCAGTCCTAAAGGATTTCACTTTTATCCTTAAACTGTGACCCCTTGTTCTGGACTTTCCCAACATCGGGAACAATCTTCCTGCATCTAGCCTGTCCAACCCCTTAAGAATTTTGTAAGTTTCTATAAGATTCCCCCTCAATCTTCTAAAATCTAGCGAGTACAAGCCGAGTCTATCCAGTCTTTCTTCATATGAAAGTCCTGCCATCCCAGGAGTCAGTCTGGTGAACCTTCTCTGTACTCCCTCTAGGGCAAGAATGTCCTTCCTCAGATTAGGTAGTACGATGTAATATAAGGATTAAACTGACAATTTCAGCTAAAATGTGAAATGGAATTACCAGCTAAGTTAGCAGCCCTACATTCCATGGCCTCTCGAAAACAAGTTGATCTTCTTGCACCTGTGATCATTGCATGGGAACACAGCCTTTCCCAGGACATTCTATGGGGGGAAGGTTGCATTGGTGAACAAAACACAACACCAATAGTTGGGTCGACCACCTCCGCCCCCTGTGGCTAGTAGCGCAGAAACGTTGCAGACAAGGGGGGCTTATGATTGGCTCGGGGAGGGGGCAGTGGTGCGGTCTGTACTAATAAAAAATGGCATATATATATGGGTGTTGGACGCCCATTTGAAGGAGGGAACCTCAGCCTTGGGCCCTGTTGCAAACGGTGCCAAGTGATCTTGAATATAACTCCTGCGACGTGCTCTGCCCTGTACTTGGGGTTTGCGAGTGTAATCGGGGGTATTCGAGGATCCGTAAGTGTATGTGCCTTATTTAGTAGTGTAATAAATTACGGAGTGAATCAAAACTGTTATCTATCTATCGAACACAACAGGATTTCAGAGAAAGGAAAGGAAAGGAAAAAAGGAAAAAACTAGATCTAAAATCATTGGAATAGAACAATTGAGAACATAAGAAACTTTCTAACTGAGGGTTGTTGGGATCAGGTGCTGGAAGTTGGGAATTTTACAGTTTTATAGATTAAGAGAGTACATGTGAGAATAATCATAACTGCTTTATTAAAGGGGATGGCAAGCTGAATAGCTTCTGTCCACGATAATAGTTTCCATTGTACTAGAAATCTGTTAATTTCTTTTTACTTTTTGCAGAATTTCTCAGAAAATAGCAGAATAATAACCTCACCAACTCTGGCAAATGGACTGTGAAAGGCATGTGGTGTAAACAATAACAATTAGCTATTACAGTACAAGTAACATGAATCATTAAGTGAAGATATATTTACCAAGGAACTTACCTCCAGCTCACTTTGACTACATTTCTATTACTGGTGATGGCCGGCAACACCATGTGAATGTCTCGACTTAAAATGCTTGCTCAGTTCTGAAACTATTGTGTTTAGCACTGTGGGCTTTCTCTGAGAAGGCAGAACTTTGTCTTCACGATCTCCGCCATCCACCTTTGTATTGTCTCAATTTGAGACAACGAAATGAATTTCCCTTACAGGCAGTATCATAAAAAAAAAAAAAATTTAATTTAAAAAAAAAACACAAAAAAAAATCATCATAAAAAATAATTAAAAATAAATAAATAAATAAATAATAAATAATAAATAACTAAAACATATTAAAAATAAAATTGAAATTGAATTTAAAAAAGCACAAACACAGAAAGTCCACGACACAACATAACATAAATGGCACCAAGGTGAGGATGGCACCTGTCATAAATACACTAGCAAGGACAAGGATAGTAGACCTTTCACCCCTGGTACAGATTCATACCGTCTCATACCATTATTTTAAGTATGCACGATATGGTAATCCGTTGGATTTTTTTATTTTCATTTCATTTTAGTATTTCATGGGCCCAGAGTCACTGTCGCATAAAGAAAGATGAAGAATGGGATGGGGGTGAACAGAAGAGTGTAAGAGAGGGGTAAGGAAGAGGGCAGAGGGTGGGAGAGGGGGATGCAGAGGAGAGAAGAAGAAAGGGGTATGGGACAGGAAGAGATGAAGAGGAAAGGAGATGGGGTAAGAGGGAGGAATTATTATTGAATTGGAGGCATATTTGTTTTTGAATGATCAGGGAATTGAGTTATATTGAGCCCACCAGCTCACTGCCATCTTCACCAGAATTTTCAACCTCTCCCTGGCCCAGGCAGTTATTCCGTCCTGCCTAAAATCAGCCACAATCGTCCCTGTGCCGAAGAAGTCTACCATCACCAGCCTTAATGACTACCGTCCTGTGGCCCTCACTCCGGTAATCACGAAGTGCTTCGAGAGGTTGGTCGTCCAGCACATCAAGGACTATGTACCACCAGACCTCGACCCCCACCAATTCGCCTATCACCAAAACAGATCCACAGAAGACGCCATCACCGTAGCTCTCCACTCTGTGCTGAGCCATCTGGAGCAGGGGCAGAGCTACGTCCGGATGCTCTTTGTGGATTTTAGTTCAGCCTTTAATACAATCATTCCGGACATTCTCATAGGTAAACTGGTCACTCTCGGCCTCCCCACTGTCACATGTGCCTGGATAAAGGATTTCCTCACCAACCGGCCCCAGACTGTGAGACTCGGCCCCCACCTCTCCTCCACTCGCAGGTTGAGTACCGGTTCCCCACAGGGCTGTGTGCTAAGCCCCCTCTTATACTGTCTCTACACCTACGACTGTAGTCCGGCCCACAACAACAACCGCATCGTCAAATTTGCTGACGACACTACTGTGGTCGGACTTATTTCGAAGGGAGACGAGGCAGCCTACAGAGAGGAAGTCCTGAAGTTGACAACCTGGTGCTCAGAAAACAATCTGGCTCTGAACACCAGGAAAACAAAAGAGCTCATTGTCGACTTCAGGAGGCACAGCACCGACTTAGCCCCCCTACACATCAACGGCGAGTGTGTGGAGAGGGTCAACACCTTCCGGTTTCTCGGTGTCCATATCGCTGCTGATATCTCCTGGACGGACAACACGACAGCGGTCATCAAGAAGGCTCAGCAGCGACTGCACTTCCTGAGGGTCCTCAGGAAGCACAACCTGGACTCTAACCTGCTGCTGACCTTCTACCGCTCGTCCATCGAGAGCCTGCTGACATACTGCATTACAGCATGGTATGGCAGCTGCACCATGGCAGACAGGGAGAGGCTTCAGAGGGTAACCAGGACAGCGCAGAGGATCATTGGCTGCCCTCTCCCCTCCCTGATGGACATCTACACCTCCCGCTGCCTTAGCAGGGCAAAGAAGATCATCAAAGACAGCTCCCATCCTGCGTTTGGACTGTTCGACCTGCTGCCCTCTGGAAGGCGCTATAGGTGCATCAAATCCAGGACAAACAGACTCAGGAATAGTTGCTTTCCGAGAATTATATCTACCATAAATTCAAATTCACACATGCACTGACTACACCGCCCAACACGGACTTCCATCTGTATATATGTATATATGATATATGTATATATATTCCCCCCCCCATCTCCCTTCTGTTTTTTTTTTTCTGTTTTTTGTTTTTTGTGCTAAATTGTATGTATGCACTGAGTACGAGCAGCTTTCAGTTTCACTGTACATGTATAGTGACAATAAATGGCATATCTATATCTATCTGTAGCAAAAATGTGTTTGCTATTGACAACAAATTGAATCGTCAAATCTCAACAGAGGAGAAATTAAGTCCTGGAGTAGATTCATCATGATCATATTGAATATTGGGGCATGGTTGAGGTAGCACATGGCCAACTACTATCCTTTTGTGTTCTTGTGAGTGAGAGGGAGGGAGAAGGTTTGTAGAATAGAGGGACAGAGGAGAAGAGAGAGGAGAGGGAGGGATAGATGGAGAGAGGAAGTGGAGAAGGCAGGAGTATAGGGAAGAAGGGAATTGTTGTAGTTGAAACCTGGAACTCTCTACCCAACAACACCGTGGGACTGTTTTTACTAGAAAAACTGCAGTGACTGTTCACTCCCCTACACCAGGAATATAAATGCAGGTGTTTCCAGGGAGGCCCACATTCTAAAAGGTGAATAAATAAATTGACTGTTCTCAGCAAAAGCAAAAGCCTCCAGAGTCTGTAAAACCAAATAGGCCCTCAGTCAATTCTAAACAATAATTCTCAAACAACCAATGCAAAAGCCTTCTTTCCCTTAAACAGATCAGTGCAGACTTCCTGAATCTCTCCCTTCTATTTTTAAGACATAAGGCCAGATCATTAGCTAGTGGTAAGGTAGAGAAAGGCTGAATAACTCTGTTCCACAGGTCAGCCTGTTTCTGATTCCATGCTGGGCCTGTTGTTTGCAATATGAATCGGACCACCCTTGAATAGGGGAATAAATTCAAGTAAGTGGTATTTTTTACTTTATCTTAATCATTTGTATTCCTTTTTATACATGCACACTTTTAGTTTTTTTCATATATTTTTATTTAACTTTCTCGATATGGGCTACTGTACCAGTGGCCATTTTGCTGAATATGTACGCTCGGTCCACCAAGACCTTACTGGATCTCCCTGTTGCAAACCACAGTCCCCTCCCACCTCCAACCCTGCCAAAAGTGATAATTTGAAAAGAGATTGTTGTCAAAAATGCTGGAGAAACTCAAGGGGTGAGGCAGCATCTATGGAGCGAAGGAATAGGTGACGTTTCGGGTCGAGAGAAGAGATTGACTAAATTCTACTTACAATAAATGTTCAAGAAGTTAAGAAGTCAAGAATGTTTAATTGTCATATATACTGACAATGGAACTTGAAATCAAAGCATTCCCACTGGACGTGTAGTTTTGGGTTTAAAAGAGTTGGGTCAGTGAAAGATTTTAGTTTATAGATTAGTTTAGGTGGTTATAATTGCCCTGGTTCCAGTTTTTAGTTAAATATTTTCTGCACCGTGCCAAAGTTTTTTCATTTATAAACTCTATCTGTAATAAAACTGAATTTGCTCGATGTATGCAATACGTCAATAAAATGTGTTCACACAATTTAAAATAAAGCATGTTGCACTTTTGAAAATTGGCTTTATCTGAAATAGAGACCTTTTGTGCACATTTCTGAATATCGGTATCAGCCAGGACAAGATTGATATAAATGATTATGTGGGAGGCCATGTTTTTTGTGTAGGCTTCTGTTTTTTTAAATGTTGAAAATCCAGCGGTGACCAGAAAAAGATACGACTCTTTGGGACACTACTCAAGACAAACAGGTTAGATTCAGATTCAGATTCAGATTCAGATTCAGATTCAATCTTTATTGTCATTGTGCAGTGTACAGAACAGAGACAACGAAATGCAGTTAGCATCCCACCCAGAAGAGCGAACATAGAATAATGGAACAGCAAAATATATATATACTAGACCAAGTGCAGACCCGTTGGGTCTGCTCCCCCAATGGTGTGATCCCCCAACCCAATATTCCACCATGCACCCGTCTCCTCCAATGGAACTGAAGCCGTTCCCAAAAGTAAGATTCCAGCACTGCCCTGCCTACCTCAGCAGTGGATTTAAAAAAAAAAAAATCCAATGGCACCTTCCCTGCCTGCTGCAGCAGTGAAAAGTTCAGAATGTTCCTGTCTTGCAACTTAGTTTCGAAGTGTGTTGGAAGCTGACATGTAAATGGAGAAGCCAGATTCTTTTTGAAATACTTGGGGGTGGGGGGGGGGGGAAAGAAGGGTTTGATTAAAAACGTGTACTTCAACACGAAGAAATGAAATGAGGAGCGGATACTTAGAAAGAAAAGCGAAATCTCTACCGAAATGGAAAATATCTCGGAGATTGAGCATCTGGATTGGGCGTGGCAATGAATCGAAGGAAGAAATGCAGCCGCAGCCGTACATGCAAATGAATCCATTCCGATTGGACATCTGCGAGCATCGGCCATTCCGATTGGACATCTGCGAGTATCGGGCACGAATCGAAAGGCAGGAAGGGCGCCGGACGGCAGTCGGTCGGATGGGGCCAGAGTTTTATAGATATATAGATATAGATAGATAGATATAGATATAGATGTACATACATTAGCAATAGAGCAATTTTTCTGGGGGAAGTTGTGTAACAGCCACAGGGAAGAAGCTGTTCCTGAACCTGCTGGTAAAAAGTCTGTGGCTGGTGTGATAGCAGTCCTTGACGATGCTGTGCGCCCTTCGCAGACATCGCTTGCTCTGGTGTCACCCCATGACTGTGAATGCTGGACAAAGCAAACCTCCACTTCTGTACAGAAATAATTCAAATCAGATCCCACGTAGTATTTAACATTCTACTGCAGAGTTACATCCTCAGTGTTGTATCCTTGTCTGGATAAAACAATTGTGTGACTCATTCATTGGGCTGTTATGTTGAAAATTAATTCATAAAGCAAGTTTTCTGTTGAAAACGTTGTTGTCATCCTGTGAGAATAGTGGATTGATACCTCCCTCAATTGTTCATCATGCTTTGGTTTCATGCTGGGTCAATTTTGCTTCATGAGTATTTATGATTTGTTAGTATTTGCTGCTGAAATTTAAACTGCAACCAAGAGAACAGACATGGTTGGACAATTTATATATGGAGGGTAACCTCATGAGAGATGCTAAGATTCAAATTGTGATGATACTTTTGTTTCAATTTATGGGGAACGGCTCGGTGGGGGAGGGCCACAGTCTAGGGTCCTTCCGCTGCTGGACATGGGGGGCACAGTACGGTATGGTGGAGACGCCCCTCAAATGATATTAAGGGAAGGTATCCCACACCAGGGGGCCACAGGAGTGGCACGGGTGGGGGACATTTTTGTGGAATTTAAAAGACATAAACTGTATTGAACAATCTCTATAGCCTACAATAATACCGGATGGAATTTTCGAACTGTGCACACATTGTATATATGTATTACTTGGACAGGGGCCACAGAGTGGCACGGGGTGGGGGACAGGTTTGGTGGAATTTGACAAATGTCAAAATATTGTACGGAAAAAGTTTTGTATAATCTCCGAAAATGTCGGATGAATTTTTTGTTCATGAATTGTATATATTTATCAATTGAATAAAGTCTATTTTGAAATTATTATTTTTTTTTTAATGGGGAACACAGTGATACTTGCTGCTACCTCACAGCTGCAGCAACATGGGTTTAATCCTGACCTCAGGGCTTGCTTGGTGTGTGGAGTTTGCATGTTCTGTCTGTGACCCCCATAGGTTTACTCCCAGTTTCCTCCCACATTCAATTCAATTCAATTCAATTCAACTTTAATGTCATTGCACAAATACAAGTATGGGTACAACGAAATGCAGTTTAGCGTCAGTCCGTAGTAATAGTGCAATATAGAAATAAAAATACAGAATAATCAAACAATGTGGACGGAGAGACTGGAGAAGTCTATCGGCGGGACTCCGAGTTCAGCAATGTGATGGTATTATTGTAGAAGCTGTTCCTCATCCTACTGTATTATTGTAGAAGCTGTTCCTCATCCTACTAGTACGAGATCTGAGGCTCCTGTACCTCCTCCCTGATGGCGCACATTCCATAAATGTGTGGGTTGATAGGTTACTTGGTCATTGTAAATTGCCTCTAGTGTGTAGATGAGTAATAGAAACTGAGCATATGGTAAGAATAAAATAGGAGAGGGTGGAATTAGTATAGGGATGCATGTGTGATGGTCAGCCTAAACTCACTGGGCTAGAGGGCCACATCAACACACTGTCCTTATCAATATATGTTGTTACTTCTTCAAAAAACTCAAATTAATCAGATTAGTTCCACCAACTAAGCTACACTGACTAACTTTGATCAACTCCTGCTCTTTCAAGTGTAGGTTAATCCTGCTCCCTCAGAAGTTTACTAATAGCATCCCGAATAAACTTTTCCAATAGCTTCAACAACCAAGTTCATGGGTGTAAATATCATCATCAATCTGAGTTGGTCTAACCACATTTGGTATGTCCCCATTGAGTCTTGCTCATTTCTACAGATGCAACGCATGAGAGGACGTGGCGGTAAGAATTATTAGGAACCTGGGGGTCAACTTTTTCACACCGAGGGTTGTGGGTATATGAGACGAGCGAGCTGCCAGAGGAGGGAATTGAGGCAAGTACTATGACAACATTCAAATGATATTTAGAAAGGTAAATGGTTAGGAAAGATGTAGAGGGATGTATCCCAAACATCGGGAGATGGGACTAGCATTGATGGGGCATCTTGGTCAAGTTGGGCCGAATGGCCTGTTTCCGTCCCATATGGCTCTATGATGAAATTGAAACTGGTGGAGGAAGTGATACAAATTTCTGACTAATCAAACACAAATCAAGAAATTATTGCTAACATACAGAATATTCTTTCAGGAATAGTTTCTTCCCCACAGCCATCAGGCTATTAAACTTGGCTCGGACAAAACTCTGAATATTAATAGCCCATTAGATATTATTTGCACTTTATCAGTTTATTTATTCATGTGTGTATATATTTATATAATGATATATGGACACACTGATCTGTTCTGTAGTCAATGCCTACTATGTTCTGTTTTGCTGAAGCAAAGCAAGAATTTCATTGTCCTATCAGGGACACATGACAATAAACTCTCTTGAATCTCTTGAAGCTTGAATCTTGAAGCATTTGATTTGTATCCATGGCTCAAACAAACATAATACAGTTCTCACCTTGTGAATCAAGTGTGAAAAATGAACAAGCCTTCTGATTACATTTCAGTTTGTCAGTGATGTGTTGATCTTTGACTCTGTTATCGAATGTAAAGCTCTGAAAGGAAAAAGGATGTGAAAAATGTTTATTTCAGCATGAAAGTGTGGGATGTGCTAGGTGGGTGAGTCATTACTTGCAAGATTGTTGCAAGAAGCTCAGGCAATGACAGTGATCAAGCATAAGTGGGGCCACAGGAGCATGTATCAGGGAAAGGGACTCAAAGCCCAGTCCCACTGTACGAGTTCATTCAAAGAGTTCTCCCGAGTTTGCACTGATTCGAACTCGATGATTTACGGTAAACCGCTCGTCGGTACTCGGGGCTCTCGTGGACATTTTTCAACATGTTGAAAAATCTTCACGAGTCTTCCCGAGCTTACTGTGTTTCCCGAGTACCTGCCGTTAGCGTTACGAGCCACCAAGAGACATCCCCGAGCTCCGACGAACCCGCTACGTACATTCTCCGTGCTTACCACGAGTTTGATTTTTTTTTAAACTCAGGGAGCACTTGAATGAACTCGTACAGTGGGACAGGGCCATTATTAGGAGTCTAGAGTCAAGAAAGTTGTATTGTCATGTGTCCCAGATAGGACAATGAAATGACTGCTTGCAGCAGCACCACAGAATATGTAAACATAATACAAAACGTAAGATAGAAGTTCAGTGTGTCTATACACAATAAATAAACAGGATGGAGGATGGATGGATAAGGAGGATGGAGTTAGCAATAGCATTTGTGCCATGTGTGTGTAGAAACATAGAAAATGGGTGCAGGAGTAGGCCATTCGGCCCTTCGAGCCTGCACCGCCATTCAATATGATCATGGCTGATCATCCAACTCAGTATCCTGTACCTGCCTTCTCTCCATACCCTCTGATCCCTTTAGCCACAAGGGCCACATCTAACTCCCTCTTAAATATAGCCAATGAACTGGCTTCAACTACCTTCTGTGGCTGAGAATTCCACAGATTCACCACTCTCTGTGTGAAAAATGTTTTTCTCATCTTGGTCCTAAAAGATTTCCCCTTTATCCTTAAACTGTGACCCCTTGTCCTGGACTTCCCCAACATCGGGAACAATCTTCCTGCATCTAGCCTGTCCAACTCCTTGTAAGTTTTGTAAGTTTCTATAAGATCCCCCCTCAATCTTATTATACTCAATAAGGATTTGAGTATAGGAGCAGGGAGGTTCTACTGCAGTTGTACAGGGTCTTGGTGAGACCACACCTGGAGTATTGCGTACAGTTTTGGTCTCCAAATCTGAGGAAGGACATTATTGCCATAGAGGGAGTGCAGAGACGGTTCACCAGACTGATTCCTGGGATGTCAGGACTGTCTTATGAAGAAAGACTGGATAGACTTGGTTTATACTCTCTAGAATTTAGGAGATTGAGAGGGGATCTTATAGAAACTTACAAAATTCTTAAGGGGTTGGACAGGCTAGATGTAGGAAGATTGTTCCCGATGTTAGGGAAGTCCAGGACAAGGGGTCACAGCTTAAGGATAAGGGGGAAATCCTTTAAAACCGAGATGAGAAGAACGTTTTTCACACAGAGAGTGGTGAATCTCTGGAACTCTCTGCCACAGAGGGTAGTTGAGGCCACTTCATTGGATATATTTATGAGGGAGTTAGATGTGGCCCTTGTGGCTAAGGGGATGAGAGGGGTATGGAGAGAAGGCAGGGATGGGATACTGAGTTGGATGATCAGCCATGATCATATTGAATGGCGGTGCAGGCTCGAAGGGCCGAATGGCCTACTCCTGCACCTAATGTCTATGTTTCTATGTTTCTATAATCTTCTAAATTCTAGCGAGTACAAGCCGAGTCTATCCAGTCTTTCTTCATATGAAAGTCCTGACATCCCAGGTATGTATTAATGTCCACACAGCTAAGCCTGTTCTTCAATCATCTTGACCCGGTTGTAACTGGACCAAGTTGGTGTGAAAGCTGGTGCACTAAAAAACCTACTTTCAAATAATTCATGCACAGCCATCTTCCATGCTTTAAAATACCGTATTTCAAGTGAAAAACAAACATCCCTCAGAAGCAGAGAGTATCCATGTTGAAGTCTTAACGCTTAATGGAGAGGAACTTCGGACATGATTTTACAATTTCTATTCAATTCAATTCAATTCAACTTTAATGTCATCGCACAAATACAAGTATCAGTACAACGAAATGCAGTTTTGCGTCAGACCGTAGTAGTTGTACATAAAGAGAAAAGACAAGAAAAAAATAGAAAGAGAGAAGATACTGAATAATCAGGAAATACAGAATGATTAAACAAAGGGGGACGGAGGGACCAGAGAGTCTATCGTCGGGACTCCGAGTTCAGCAGTGTGATTGTGTTGTTATAGAAGCTTTTCCTCATCCTGCTGGTACGTGACCTGAGGCTCCTGTATCGCCTCCCTGATGGGAGGAGGGCAAACAGTCCATGGTTGGGGTGTGAGGGGTCTTTGATGATCTTCCCAGCCCGTCTCAGACACCGTTTTCGGTGGAGGGCATCCATGGCAGGGAGCGGGGCACCGATGATGTGCTGCGCGGTTTTCACCACCCGTTGTAGTGCTTTCCTGTCCGCAGCAGTGCAGCTGCTGTACCATACCGTGAAGCAGGTGGTCAGGATACTCTCTATGGTACAGCGGTAAAAGTTGGTCAGGATCTGGGGGGACAGGTGGGCTTTCTTGAGCCTCCTAAGGAAGTAAAGGCGCTGCTGTGCCTTTTTGATCAGCTTGGAGGTGTTGAGGGACCAGGACAAGTCCTCCGAGATATGCACTCCGAGGAATTTCTACCCCAGCATCTAGGAAGAAGGGAGATACTAGAGAACCTCAGAGATGCCATAATCATGGCCATCTTTTATGTGGCAGAATAGCGTCTCACTCCATTGATCTACTCCACAGGATGAATAGGGAAATGTTCAAGAACTATTGTCTTCATTCCAGCCTCCATCATCAAGTAGCGGAGAACAGAGGCCACATTCCAAACCAACTCTTATCTGCCTGCACATAATTCGTATCTCTCCAAGCATATCCCCATGCCTATCAAAAGTCTCTTAAATGCCACTATCATATCTGCCTCAGATATCCACCACCCCTGGCAGCATGTCCCAGGCACTCACTACCCTCTGTGCAAAAAAAACTTGCTCCATATATCTCCTTTAAACTTTGCCTTCCACCTTAAAGCTATGCCAAAATAATATATGCAAAATATTTGATTTTTCAATCCTGGGAGAAAGATTTTGACTGTCTACCCTATCTATGCCTCTCATAATTGTATATACTTCAATCAGATCTCCCCGCAACTTCCACCATTGCAGAGAAAACAATCCAAGTTTGTCCAACCTCTCCCTGTAGTTGATACTCCCTGATCCAGGCATCATTCTGGTCATTTAGCTGCTCTTATGACATGATTGACCAAAAAAAAAGAGCATTTAAATCAACTTGCGAGTGGGTTTTTCTCGAACGCGATCGATTGGAACGTTGCATTTGCGGTGAATTTGAAACCCATGTCGGCAGGAAAAACACTGACGGTTCATATGGGGCCCAAATCACATTTTCGCATCGTAAAATTTGATTAAAGCCATCCCAAGAAACAATATTATATGTAAAATAAACGACTTACATTTTGTTTTGTCCTGTTCATGTGATCCGTCACGTTGTAGGCGTTGAGGGCATTGGAAATCGCTTTTTAGTTTAATGTAATTGTTAAATTGTCTCGCGATTATATTTTTTAAAAATCGGGAACGGAAGTAGGATCGATTTTTCTTCAGCAGCTGGCAGCCCGAGGAAGTCCGCCTCCGATAAGCAGTAGAAAACGGCATTTTAATCCCGCCCACCCCCCTCAAAGGCGCCAAAGGTAAGTTTTGCACATCGCTACAATTTGTGTGTGACTTCAATCTGGCAATGAAAGTGTCCAAGGACAAACAGATTGATATGGGAGAGGGAGTTAAAATAATAAACAACCAAGAGCTTAAACAGGCCTTGTTCCATCTGGACAAACAAGGATAACGTTGGCCTGGTGCTCACCTTTCCCACCACCAGCCTCCGCTTCCAACACATCATTCTCCAACATTTCCGCCACCTTCAACGTGATCCACCACCAGTTACATCTTCCTACGCCCACTCATTTCCACTTCTGATAGGGACCCACTTCTGCAAATCCTTGGTTCACTCAACCCTAGGCACCTTGCCTTGTGCCACGCAATGATCATCTTGTGATGGTCCCTGGATATTAGGGCACTCCTTGGCTCGTCCCCCTCGGCACTTGAGTGACAGGGACGAGGGACTGCCCACAGGCTTCCAGTTACTGCTCAGGGGTTTTCTGGGAGTTTGTTTTTCCCTTCGTTGGAACTCGTTGTGAGTGGATGCTCACAACCATCATTAAAGAACCTTTGAACCTGCCTGGCATCTAAACCTTTTTCTGACCGCGTCCAAGTCACTACATTGGTGACCCCGACGTGTCGTGATGGACCAGAGCAATGTACAACCCGGTCCCGCGGACCTCCACGCTGTCGCGCTGTAGCTCCCGACATTGTGGACCAAAGAGCCTGATATCTGGTTCCAGCAGCAGAAGCACAGTTCGCTCTGCGGGGTGTGACGGTGGATGAAACCAAATACTATTATGTTGGCATTGCCCTTGACCAGGTGACTGTGAGGCGAGTAAAACTTTATCTCTGTGCCCCCCCGGCAGGTAACAAATATGCGGGCCTCATGCCCCTACTAATCAGGAGGTTTGGCCTTAGCGAGTCCAACCGGGCAACTTGGATTCTGCGCATGGCCGGCCTCGGTGACGGCCGGCCATCGGCTCTCCTGGAGGACATGCTTGCCCTTATGGCTGACCACGAGCCCTGTTTTTTGTTTATGCACGCCTACCTTCAGCAGTTCCCGCCCGACATCCGCCTGCAGCTCGCCGAGTGATCCCTTCACAGACACGTGGCGTCGGCAAGCGCAGAGCAGGTCAGGGCCTCTATCAACCGCATCATGACCGCTTCTGGACGATCTCCGCAGCGAAATCCGGGCGCCATAGAGCACAGCGGCGCAAGCATGTCATTCCAGCACGACCCGCCGGCACTTCCCTCCAACGCCAGCAGAGGTCGCTGGTGGTCGGCCCAGCCAGGGCCACCTCCTATACCTTCAGACGCCAGCAGAGGGGGCTGGTGCTATTATCACCGCCGCTGGGGAGCTGCAGCCAGGCATTCGCGGGAAACGCAGGGGCCATCTGTCAGTGATTCGTTCGGCTGCCGGTTGGCCATATTTATCGCGTGTTGGCCTGGGATCGCCACACTGGGGGTCAGTTCCTCATGGACACCAGGGCGGATGTGAATGTGCTGCTTCCGTCCATCGCTGACATCCATGCGGGCAAACGCGGCCCCTCCACACGGCGGTGAACGGGAGCCCCATTCGTAACTATGGGGTCAGCACCATCTCCCTCGACTTCGGCAATAGCTGCTTTACATCTCCCAGCCACTGCTGGGCGCCAACTTCCTTCGAGCGTATTCACTCCTTGTGGATGTCAAGCGTAGCACCTGGCGTCTGACCGTTATCTGACCGCGTCCAGGCCACTACAATCTCCAATAAGAAATAATCCATCCATCTACTTCGAGATTCATTCACATTAACATTGCCAATTTCCCCATAACGAAAAAGCTTTTAGTTATTATCGGTTCGAAATTATATTGGACCAGACACAAATACGATGATAAGGTCATCCCGAAAGCTGTGCATCCTGCAGCAAGTGACTCATCTCCTGACAACACATTTGCACTATCTTCAAAGGCAAAAAATAAGGAATGATTTGTGGGGAAGACGATGGAATACTCTCCATTTGTCTGCATGATTGCACCTGCAGCAACACTCTAGATGCTCAACACTATTCAGGACAAAGCAGCCCACTTGATCCAACCCCTTAAACTTTCATTCCCTCCAGCATCATTGCACCATAGCTGTGGTGTGCACAATCTACATCATCCACTGCAGTTATCCGTCTAAGGCTATTCCAACAATACGGCCCGATCAATAATATTACAACCAAGGAGGACAAGCGCAGCAAATGCACGAACGCACCACTTTGGTCCCTTCTCCCAAACACATTCCTACAGCCTTGCTGGTTAGAATCCTGAATCTTTCTACCCTCTTTCTACAAAGAGGTTCTTCTGCAGTTGTATAGGGCTCTGGTGAGACCACATCTGGAGTATTGTGTACAGTTTTGGTCTCCTAATTTGAGGAAGGACATCCTTGTGATTGAAGCAGTGCAGCGTAGGTTCACGAGATTGATCCCTGGGATGGCGGGACTGTCATATGAGGAAAGATTGAAAAGACTAGGCCTGTATCCACTGGAGTTTAGAAGGATGAGGGGGTATCTTATAGAAACATAAAATTATAAACGGAATGGACAAGCTAGATGCAGGAAAAATGTTCCCAATGTTGGGCAAGTCCAGTACCAGGGGCCACAGTCTTAGAATAAAGGGGAGGCCATTTAAGACTGAGGTGAGTAAAAACGTTTTTCACCCAGAGAGTTGTGAATTTATGGAATTCCCTGCCACAGAGGGCAGTGGAGGCCAAGTCACTGGATGGATTTAAGAGAGAGTTAGATAGAGCTCTAGGGTCTAGTGGAGTCAAGGGATATGGGGAGAAGGCAGGCACGGGTTATTGATTCGTCCCGCCCCCATTGCCTGCTGACCCACGTCTCTCTCGTCCAATCGCCACCCCTTGATTAGCAGTCCCACCCCCACTGTGTCGTGGAAAGCAGAGATTTAAAATCCGGATTACAAAACTTGGGGGGGATGTCCCCCACCTCTCAAAATAGAGGGGGGACATGTCCCCCTGCCACCACCTCACCCCCCCCCCCCCCCCCCCCCATCCCCCCGTGTTTTCCACTCCTGCCAGCAACACTGTAGGTGTATATTTTCACTTAAAGAACTATTGGGATTCAAGAAGTTGACTCATTGCTAGTTTTTCAAAAAGCAACGAAGAAATGCAATGTGCTGACCTTGTCATCAACATCCGATAAACAAATGAAAGAACATCTAATTTCAAGACTGTTATTACCTTCTTGTCAACAACTAAAGGCAGTGACAGCTGCTGTCATTGAATGCAGATTTGAATTTTGTTGCTCTGCGTCAGTTCGCCTTTGAACACAGTAGATAGTGCTGCTGCACAGATTAGCTAAATCTACATTTTTGACATTGTTTCATCTTTTTCAAAACAAAATTAGAAGTTTGTGTAATTTTCTTGCTGATGTAATTATGTAATGTGAAACTGCTTTGGAAGTCGCATGAATCGATGAGGCATCTGGTTCATTGCTCCTTCCACATTTCCCATGGGATTAAACAGCCACATCATTTCTCTGAGATGCTGCAGAGTGCACAAGGCAAATCCACAAAATGTCATTTTACAAAGGATCCACAAAATGTCAATTTACTGCATCAACATCAAAAGAGGATAGTTATTCTTTGTACATATTTTAGAGGGACACGGGTCATTTTCCAGTCTGTTGAAGGAAGAGGGTGGAAACTGCAGCAAAGATCTCAAATAACCTTTGTCTCCTATTGTACTTTATCTGTCTGAATCTCCAAACTAGAAAAGTAGAAACAGAAATAATGCACTTTGGCGAGACAAGCAGGCTGAGTAAAATAAATCTTTGATGACAAACAAAAGAAGTATACTAAAACTGCGTGTTGGGCCAGCCAAATATATTAAAGTTTCTGTCACACAGGTGGAGCTCGATCAACTGAGGAAACAAAAGCCCGCGAAAACACACCCGCAATCACGTGATGGCGCCAGCCAATAGCGAGGGTTCACACTGCCTCAAGCCACCACTAGGTGCCGCTACGGGACCCCCCACCCCCCCAGAACCGGAGGTAAGGAAACGAGCGGGATGCAGAATGAAGCAACGGGACTGAGTGGAAACGTGGAGCACAGCAGGCGGTACAGGCGGCACTGGCGGAACAGAGCCAGCGATCGTTAAAGACGCAGGGGAAACAGGCACAACAGGTGCAACTGGGATGATCAGCAGACGACCTCTACGCCGGGGTTTGGCCACCACCACCGGGCTATCGATATGCACATGGGCAGGTTTGAGGTGAGCAACCAAAATTATCTCCTCCCGACCCCCGACATCCAAAGGAAAAGTTGCGACGCCGTGGTGCAACACCTGGACAGGACCTTTATATGCCCCTTGCAGCAGCGGAGTCCGGTGCAAATCACTGCGGAGAAACACATATGAACAGTTCTTAATCTTCGGCAGCACATATACCGGAGCCGTCCCATGCCGAGAGGTTGGGATACGAGCCAGGCGGTACACTTTCTCCCGAGGGTTCGTCAACACAGACGGACTGGGCTCCTGCTGCTCGAAGCAAATCCCCGGGTACCCACAGCGGGGAGCTGTACACGAGTTCAGCGGAAAACGTATCCAAATCCGCCTTCAGGGCCGTGCGGATACCCAGCAACGCCCAAGGCAACTGGTCGACCCAGTCCGGGTCCGTGAGCCGCGCCTTTAGCGCCAACGTCAAACGCTGATGGAAGCGCTCCACCAACCAACCCGTTGGCATGAGGGTTATGGGCGGCGGTGTGATGTAGCTGCGCCCCATACAGCTGCGTCAAAGCCAACCACAAAGCTAAAGAAACTGAGCCCCCTGGTCAGTGGAGATGCCCGCAGACACGCCAAAATGAGCAATCCATTGGGCCACAAGAGCGTGGAGGTGTTGCCGAATGCAATTGCTTCAGGCCATCTCGTGAAGCGATCCACGACAATCAGCAGGTGGGTGGCAACACGAGACGGCGGCAGTGGGCCCACTAAATCGATGTGAACGTGTTGGAAACGCAACCTGCTTATGGAGGCCCAGCCAGACAAACCTGTCTGCCTCCAACGCAGAAGTTGCCTGGATGGAAGGATGGGCCAGACCATGGATAGCGTCGTAAACACGCCGCTGCCAACCCACGGGGACATTAGGGCGTGGTCTCCCGGTAGACACGTCGTAGAGGACCGACACACCTGCCCGGCCGAACGGGACATCAACCAACATCAACCCTGAGGCAGCCATTCGCCAACCTTGCGTTGCGTGGCGGCCAGCCCCGAATATTCCACGCCGGGGTCCACAGACATCACAGCCAGGACCGCAGGGCTAGACAAAGCGTCCGTGACCAGGTTCAGCTTGCCTGCCACGTGCTGAACGCCGGTGGTGAGCTCCGACATGAACGCCAGGTGCCGTTGTTGCCGAGCTGACCAGGGGTCGGGCACCTTGGTAAAGGCGAACATCAGGGGCTTGTGGTCAGTGAAGGGCCTGCCCTCGAGGGAATAACGGAAATGGCGGACAGCCACACGAAGGGCCAGGAGCTCCCGGTCGAAAGCGCTGTAGCTTCGCTCTAGGGGTCGCAGGAGATGGCTGAAGAATGCAAGCGGCTGGCAGCGGCCGGTGATGAACTGTTCCAGGACCCCTCCGACAGCCGTATCTGTGGCATCCATGGTGAGGGCGGTCGGGTCAGCAGCCGTGGGTGCACCAGCATGGTGGCCTTGGCCAACGCCCCTTTCGCACCGTCGACAGCAGCCGTGGCCTCATCATCGCACACGATGTCCCGCGGCTTACCGGCTAGGCACTGAAACAAAGGCCGCATGATCCGGGCCGCGCCTGACCATCCCGACAAACTGCTGCAGCCTCTTGATGGTGAGTGGCCGAGGGAACTGTCGAATGGCCTCCACCTTAGCGGGCAGCCGGGCCGCGCCCTGCGAGGTGACGTGGTGCCCCACGAAGGAAATCGAGCGAAGGCCAAACTGACGCTTGGCGGGGTTGATGACCAGCCTGTGATCCTGAAGCCGCTGGAACAACAACCGTAGGTGCGCGCAGCGTTCCTGGTGGGAGCGGCTGGTGACCAGAATATCGTTTATATGAAAACGAAATCCAACCCTCGGCCCACCACATCCATTAGCCGCTGGAAAGCCCGCATGGCGTTCTTTGAACCTAACGACATTCGCAGCCATTCAAAAAGGCTGAATGGGGTGATGATAGCGGTCTTGCGCACATCATCGGGGTGTACGGGAATCTGGTGGTAGCCGCGCACCAGGTCCACAATGGGAAAGAAGGTAGCACCATCCAGGTGGGCCGTAAAGTCCTGAATATGCGAGACCGGGTAGCGGTCCGCGGTCGTGACAGAGTTCAGGCGTCGATAATCCCAACACGGTCTCCACCCCCCCAGATAATTTGGGGGCCATGTGCAACGGGGATGCCCACGGGCTGTCAGAGCGCAGCACAATCCCCATGTCGTCCATTTGGCGGACCTCCTCCTTCGTGATGGGCAGCTTGTCAGGCGGGAGCCTGCACGCCTTTGTATGCAGTGGAGAACCGACGGTATGGATGTGATATACCACCCCATGCTTAAGAGCAGCTGCGCAAAAACTGGGGGCTCACAAGCTCGTCGAATAGGGAAGTATCCGGCCCGTCCCCATCAGCCACCCATCCCAGCTGCGAATGGACCTACTGTTGACAGTGGTCAGGATGGGGCCATGATTACGGCCACGGGTATCGCGTCCAGTCAGAGGGAGGATGCTCAGCACGGCCCCGGAATCAACGAGGAATTGAAGCCCGGAACAGTGATCCCGGACATAGAGGCGATGGTTCTGGCCTCTACTGGCGATCGGCCGAGGCATTTCCCGCAAGCGAGCAGGGGGCGCGGCATCGATGAGCCTCTACACCCCAACATTGATGGTAGTAGCACCACTGGCGCTTACCACGGTCTCTGGCGGGCGGCAGTCTCCTGACTGAGAGCTCCACCACGTAGAAGTAGCGGGTGGCTTCCGCGACGATATTGCAGAGTTCAAATTGGGCCTCACACTTGAGGCCGCACTGCCCAGAAAATGGGCAGTTTCAGGGCCACCGCATGTTGCTGGGCGGGCTGGGGGTCAAGGTTTGTGGCGGCATTCATTGTCGGGGTCCAAAATCACGATCGGACGGCTTTGGCGAGACGAGCAGGTTGACTATAATAAATCTTTATTTGTAAACGACAAACAAAAGAAGTATACTAAAACCGCTTGCTGGGCCAGCCAAATATATTAAAGCTTATGTTACACAGGTGGAGCTCGATCAACTGAAGAACTAAAAGCCCGCGAAAACACACCCGCGATTAGGTGATGGCGCCAACCAATAGCGAGGGCTCGCATTGCCTCAAACCACCACAGGGTGCCGCTACAGTAGTTCTTATTACTGATGGGTCGTGTCATGAATTGCAGCATTCCAACCTAGTGTGGGGCAATAATTTTCAATTGAAATACATAGAAGTGAAGAATAAAAGTTAGAAGGCCAATTATACATATTATATTAGACTTTGGCATGTCAAACCAGGGATGAACTTACACAGTGAATGGAGTAGCCTTGAAAAATGTTGCAGAACAGAGAGATTTGGGAGTATGGGTGTAGGTAGGTGGAGAAGAGGGTTTTGGCACATTGGTCCTTATCAGTCAGGGAACTGAATATGCAAATTGTGACATTATATTACAATTATCTAAAGTGTTGATGAGGATGCACGGAGTATTGTGTTCAGTTGTGGTCACGACCCGAAACGTCGCCAGGAAGTGAGCGGGCAAGATCATCTCTGACCCCTCTCACCCTGACCACAAACTCTTTCAATCACTTCCCTTTGGAAGGCGACTCCGGACTGTCAAAGCTGCCACAGACAGACATAAAAACAGTTTTTTATCCACGAGTAGTTGCTCTACTCAACAGCCAAAAATCTGTAGCCTCCCTCTGATCTGGTATTTTGTTGGTTCACATGCTGGATCAATGGTGTTTTATCATTAATGTTTTATTATTATTAATGTTTAGTGTTTTCTGAGTCATTCGTAACTGTCACTGTATGTCATGTTGTGACTTGTGGGCGGAGCACCAAGGCAAATTCCTTGTATGTGAATACTTGGCCAATAAACTTACTTACATACTTACTATTCCTTTTTTCCAGAGATGCTATCTGACCCATTGAGTTACTCCAGCTTTTTGTGTCTATCTTGTTACTGGTGTTTGTGTTATAGGGAGAAATTGGACATTGTGGGACCTTTCTCTTTGGGCATAGAAGGCTGAGGGGTGATTGTATTGAGGTGTACAAGATCATGAGAGGCATAGATAAAACGAATGCACACTCAGGGTAGATGATTCTAAAACAAGTGGGCACAGGCTTCAGGTGAGTGGAGAGATATTTAAGAAGAACTTGGGGGAAAGAGGACAGTTCATATCTAGACTGTGCTGTTAGAGGAAGTTACAGAAGCTGATACAATTAAGAATTGTAAAAGACATTGTCACAGATGTATGGATAGAGAGAGTTATAGAGCGATATAGGCCAAATACAGGCAAATAGAACTAGCCCAGAACTTGGTCAACGTGAAAAAGATGGAATGTTTCTGTGCAGTATAGCATAGTCACTCTATATTTCAACAAATACATAACAACCTAACAATTCACAGATGGCTATTCTGCAAAACCACCAACATTATATTTCTCCCCTCTAGGTTTAGAAGGTCCTGAATTTATTTGCATCTTCAAGGTTTCAAGGTAAGTTTATTGTCACATGTACCAATTAAGGTACAGTGAAATTTGAGTTACCATAGAGCCATACTAAGTGAAAAGCAACAAGACACACAGCCATATAACCATATAACCATATAACAATTACAGCACGGAAACAGGCCATCTCGGCCCTACAAGTCCGTGCCGAACAACTTTTTTTCCCCTTAGTCCCACCTGCCTGCACTCATACCATAACCCTCCATTCCCTTCTCATCCATATGCCTATCCAATTTATTTTTAAATTATACCAATGAACCTGCCTCCACCACTTCCACTGGAAGCTCATTCCACACCGCTACCACTCTCTGAGTAAAGAAGTTCCCCCTCATATTACCCCTAAACTTCTGTCCCTTAATTCTGAAGTCATGTCCTCTTGTTTGAATCTTCCCTATTCTCAAAGGGAAAAGCTTGTCCACATCAACTCTGTCTATCCCTCTCATCATTTTAAAGACCTCTATCAAGTCCCCCCTTAACCTTCTGCGCTCCAGAGAATAAAGACCTAACTTATTCAACCTATCTCTGTAACATGACAACCATGTAAAAGTTAACATAAACATCCACCACAGTGGATTCCACATTCCTCACTGTGATGGAAGGCAATAAAGTCCAATCTTCTTCCTCTTGTTCTCCCACGGTGGGGGCAGTCAAACCATCCGCAGTTGTGGCGTTCAAAGCTCCCGCAGTCAACGATCAAATTCCCCATCGGGGTGATCGAAGCTCCTGTGTCGGGGTGGTTGAAACTCTCTCCGCGGCATGGAGCTCCCGAGTCGGCCTCTTCTTACCAGAGGCCGCGTGCTTCACGATGTTAAAGTCCACAGGCCCCACGGTTGGAGCTTCAATCCCCGGCAAAGGGATCGCAAGCTCCGCCATGTAAAAGCCCCGCAGACTCTTGCGGGTGGGAGAGCACGTCGGTCTCCAGGCAAAGCCGCGCCTCTCCATGACGTTAGGCCGCAGTGGGGACGGAGATAATATATACAAAAAAAAATCGCAGCTCTGTTGAGGTAAGAGATTTTATCACAAGATAAGGGGAAAATATTCAGTTAATGCCAGGGCTCTCAACAGCTATTGATGTGCAGATTTATCTTGTAGTTTAATTCCATAGTTCCCTACAATGTAAGAGTTAAACAGATTGTATCTGTTAAAATTGTGTTGTCACCTAAATTAGCAGCGTCCAATGTCCAGCTTTGCTTAGGAAAACAAGGCATATCTTGGAAGTATAGTCTCGGAAGAATGCTTAGGTTAATTTAGAAGAACCAGTAAATCACGAGGGCACCTGCAAGGTCACTAAAATAAACTTTTTTCTCCCCAGAGACATCTGAGATTAGCTCAGAATCTGATATGACAAATAATTCAAGATTTTGGCACTAAGGATAGCTAGTCTTAAAACATAGTCACCTGCAGTTCTTAGATCAAAGTAGCAACGCTGCCTTGGTTTATTGGTTATGAAAGAGAAAGAAAGATATTTGATAGAAGTTTATAAAATGATGACAGGCATATAGACAATCAGAACTCATTACCCCATGATGAAAGCGCATCCAATACTAGCGGGCGCAGCTACAAGGTCAGAGGGAGAAAGCTTCAAGAAGATTTTCAGGGCACATTTTTTACACGCAGCTGCCTGGAACTCGCTGCTGGGTGTGGTGGTGGAAGCAGATACAATGAGTTCAGTTTAGAGATACAGCGTGGAAACAGGCCCTTTGGCCCACCGAGTCCGCACCGACCAACGTCTGGTCTCTGCTGCATTCAGTGCAAAGTTACCAGTAAAAAAGACCATCTTTGGAAGTCACTACATTTGAAACAATCATCACTGAATAAAGAAACCATGGGAAACAGCAGGACAGTCATTGAAGAGCAAATGATAATTACTCAGTAGTTCCAGTGATAGCCGCGTTTCCCTAAAATAGAGCGCTAACGGTCATTGCTGAGCATTCATAATCAGCTTAATCTTATGTAACGGAGAATTTAAACCAATCCACCATCTTCTATAAATCAATGACAGCCCAATGTATTTAAAAGCTGATGAATTATAACTCCTTGCACAATATTGCTTTATAGCAATCTTCCACCTCTTCTAACAGATGTTCTAGCAGTGTCAACCTCGATGTTCATTGTGACATCAAACCAATCTGTTATTATTGGTGTCTAATTATCTAAATGGTTATTATCTAAATGGAGTCAAGTTGGGAAAAGGGGAAGTACAACAGGATCTGGGGGTCCTTGTCCATCAGTCACTGAAAGTAAGCATGCAGGTACAGCAGGCAGTGAAGAAAGCAAATGGAATGTTGGCCTTCATAACAAGAGGAGTTGAGTATAAGAGCAAAGAGGTGCTCCTGCAGTTGTACAGGGCCCTAGTGAGACCACACCTAGAGTATTGTGTGCAGTTTTGGTCTCCAAACTTGAGGAAGGACATTCTTGTTATTGAGGGAGTGCAGCGTAGGTTAATTCCCGGGATGGCGGGACTGCCATGTGTTGATAGATTGGGGCGGCAGGGCTTGTATACTCTGGAATTTGGAAGGATGGGAGGGGATCTTATTGAAACATATAAGATTATTAAGGGTTTGGACACGCTAGAGGCAGGAAACATGTTCCCGATGTTTGGGGGAGTCCAGAACCAAGAGCCACAGTTTAAGAATAAGTGGTAAGTCATTTAGAACGGAGACGAGGAAAAACTTTGTCACACGGAGAGTTGTGAGTCTGTGGAATTCAGAGAATGGTGGAGGCTGGTTCTCTGGATACTTTCAGGAGAGAGTTCGATAGAGCTCTTAGGGAGAGTGGAGTTAAGGGATATGGGGAGAAGGCAGGAACGGGGTACTGATTGTGAATGATCAGCCATGATCAAATTGAATGGCGGTGCTGGCTCCTGCACCTATTGTCTATTGTTATATTTACAAAGCATCAATAATACACATATCTCCTTATTCAACAATATACTCATGAAGTGCTTGAGGCTCTTACACAGCACCCAGCCCCTACAGTCCAGCCGTGGCAGGATCTAGACAATCATTCTTCCCTACAAAGCCTTTGCAATGGCTGCACTGAGTTTGCAACACAGTTTGGCACAGCTGTAGAGTTGCTGCCCTACAGCGCCAAACACCCGGGGTTGATGCTGATTACAGGTGCTCTCTGTATGGAGTTTATATATTCTCCCTGTGACCACGTGGGTTTTCTCTGGGTGCTCTGGTTTCCTCCCACACTCCAGGGACGTACAGGGTTGACGGTTAATTGGCTTTGGTAAAATTGTAATTAGTCCCTTTTGTGTGGGATCGTGCTAGTGACCCGGTGGGCCGAATTGCTAGTTTCTATGCTGTATCTCCAAAGTCTAAAGCTAGGTGAAGTCCAGTCAAAATTGCACAAGTTGATACTATCAAATGGTGGTGCTATGAGCCCACCACTGATTTTATTAAAGGTGACCACCCTTTCTAGAATAGATTCCAGACAGCTGGATTGAGTCCAGTATCCATTGGATAAAGAATCAACAAGACAAAGGAGCTGTTTATCAAATTCAGGAAGCATAGTGGAGTACATGCCCCAAACATTAACAATGGTGCCTTAGTGGAAATGGTTGAAAACTTCAACTTCCTTGGCATAATTATTAACTGTGGACCAAGCATGTTGAATTGGCAGCTGAGAAGGCTATCAATGCCTTTACTTCCTCAGGAGACTAAGGAAATTTGGCATGTCTCCAATTACTCTTACAAACTTCGACAGATGCATCATAGAAGCATAGCAAGTGTAGGAATGAACTGCAGATGCTGGTTTACACTGAAGATAGACACAAAATGCTGGAGTAACTCAGCAGGACAGGCAGCATCTCTGGAGAGAAGGAATGAGTGATGTTTTGGATCAAGACCTTTCTTCATTGTCTACTTTAAGGTCATAAGGAATAGGAGTAGAATTAGGTCATTCGGCCCATCAAGTCAACCACCATTCAATCATGGCTGATCTATCTCTCCCTCCTAACCCCATTCTCCTGCCTTCTGCCCATAACCTGTGGCACCCGTACTAATCAAGATTCTATCCCTGCCTTATAAACATCCACTGACGGCCTCCACAGCCTTTTGTGACAAATAATTCCACAGACTCACCGCCTTCTGACTAAAGAAATGTCTCCTCATCTCCTTCCTAAAAGAACATCCTTTAAGTCTAAGGCTATGACCTCTAGTCCTAGACTCTCCCACTAGTGGAAACATCCACTTCACGTCTACTCTATCACTGTTCTGGATGTTTCAATGAGGTCCCCCCTCATTTTTCTAAACTACTTTGATCTGTTGGTTTCACACCTTGCCCGTACATATCAGCCCAAGATTGCAAGAAATTCCAGAGGGTTATAGATGTAACCCAGTCCATCACACAGACCAGACTCCATCTACACCTCACACTGCCTCAGGATGGCAGCCAATATTATCAAAACCCGTCCCCACCCTGGTCATTTCTTCTTCTCCCTGCTCTCATCAGGCAAAAGGTACAAAAATGAAAACTGTGCACCAACAAACGCGGGAACAGCTTTTTATCCCGTTATCATGCTTCTGACAGGTCCTTACATAAGACAGGGTACTGACTGATTTTCCTCTACCTCATTTTGGACAACGTCTCTGTAACTGTTGTGCGATTATGATGAGAGCTATATTCTGCATTCTGTCTTTCTCTTCGTTTTACCTATTGCACTTGATCTTGGCTTAATTGCATTTATCAATAGTTTTATCTGCTCTGATTGGATAGCAATCAAAACAAAGCTTTTCACTCTAACTCGGATGTTGTGACAATAATCAAGACAAGAGTGTTTTATTGTTATTCTAGACCAAGTGGGACCCGTTGGGTCCCGTCCCTGGTAGTGAGGGGGAGGGGCTTCCTGCGGCATCACACACACTAACCACCCCCACACACACACACTAACCACCCACCCCCCACACACTCAAAAACACTAACCACCCTCTTGATATTATATTAATATTATTAATTTGCTCTTTTTACCCCATCCCGCCCTATCCACTCACGCATAGCCCCCAACTTGCAGGCGAGTCTAGAGAGTGAGAGGGAAGGGAGGGGGGGTTAGTGAGGGAAAGGAGGGGAGGGGAGGGGGGGGGGGAGAGAGCAGGGGGTGAGAGGAGGGTGGAGAGAAGGAGGGGGGAGAGGAGGAGGAGGGGGGAGACTCGAGAACTCGTTCTTCAGAGATTGTGACTTCATCAGTGAAAAAACAGCTCAAAGTTTTTTTCTGATTTTGAACATTTTCATGGAGAAATACCCGACCGTTCTCAACTCCAAGAGACGAAGGAGAGAAGGAGACCAGGGAGAGGAGGAGGAGGGGGGAGATAGACCCAGCATCGGAGATGGACCCGACTCGAGAGCTCGTTTTCACGGTCAGCAGTTGCGCAGCACAGGAAACACAACGTGGTGAAAACCGCGCAGATTTATTGTGATGCGCAGAGGGCCGAAGAATCAAAGACCCCTCACAGAACAGCCATGGACTGGTTGCCCTCCTCCCATCAGGGAAGGCGGACAGGAGCCTCAGGTCACGTAATCAGCGAAAATAACAGAACTCGGAAAGTTTCATTAATCCCTCCAGACAGAATTTTGAATTACATTTTCATTAATTTCTTTATGTAAAACTCGAGAAAAACTGCAGCATGAATTTGGATCAGATAAGGAAATAAAGCATGAATTTTTTTGGAGTCCAGGGTAAAAATCTCTACCGGAATATGTAAAGATTTTACCGTTAGTGCGTCAGTTTTATCAATTTTTAGCGAAGATATGATTACACACAAATACGCACACACACACAACTAAAGAAACAAGATCAGAGTTTTATAAGTATGGAGATGTCCCAGACAGGACAATGAAATTCTTACTTGCTGCAGCACAACAGAATATGTGAATATGTAAACATAGTACATAACGGGGGAAAAAAGAAAAACGTTCAATAAATAACAAATATAGTGCAAATAATAAATAATAATATAGTATTTAGCAGTTCCAAACATGTGAGAAATTCCTTAGGGCGGATGACAATAGGTTGGAATTGTCATATTTGGATTGAGGAGTTTACATAATTATTTTATGGAGCTCGAGATGAATTCCCCATGTTACTTTTTTACCAAATTCGCGTTTCGTGGGGGTAACAGTGACGGAGCCCGAGGTAAAACATGATGGGCGTGAATGGGGCTGTGTGTCCGTGTTCTCCCATGTGCACAGACGGTAGGTGTGTAGGTGTATAGGAGCACACAAGCACACACCTGTGGGCTGTGAGTGATCACCCAGCAGAGTGGTCGGGTTGGTTCGGCTGCGGGAGGGGGAGTGGTTGTGATTCCTTTCCCTGTCCCGCTCCTGCTCCTGCTCGCAGCAACAACCCGCCAGACGCTGGAAGCAACAAGTCGTCGGGGGCGGGGGGGCAAATCTGCCTTTGATCGCTGTGGGATCACAACACCCCCAGGGGCAGGCCGGCCCGGAGCCGCGGCGCTTCCTGGTGGGGCAATCCGTCTGATGGGATACAAGGTGAGTGAGTGCTTTGTGAATCCACGAATGCCCAGCGCTGCCTGTCTGCCTGCCTGCCTGCCTCTGGGCGCAGTGGGGCCCGCAGTGGTTGGAGCGCAGGGGAAGCGCAGGCTGTAGTGCCGGTAAAACAGTGTGCAAAGAGCGGCTGCTGCTGCTGCTGCTCCCGGGGGTTGCAGCCAACAATACCTCGCTGTCTGCGAGGGAGGGAGTGTGGGCTGCCTGCCTGCCTGCCTGCCTGAAGGAGGGGGGAGATCGCACTACTGCAGCAAGCAACACGTTTCTTTCAGTGACTCTGTGGCGGGGAGAGAGAGTCTTTCTCACGGCCCCCTGTTAACTCTCGAGTGTGGGAAGCAAAGGTCCTATAGATCTTTGGTGGGAAGAGTCCTGGATCTTTGGAAATTCGAGTGTAACGTCGCCCTCATGGGTGGAAATGGAAATACAGGGAGAGTAAGTGGAGCAAGAGTTTGTACTCAACCTGTAGCCTTTGGAATGTCTCAGGAAAACATTGTCGAGCTGTGTTGTGTGGGGAGAGGCTGCAGGTACTTGTTAAGCAATTTTCGACATGAAATAATGCCAACATCAAATTCTTTTAAATCTGAAACGTCATTCTGCATTTAAATATAACTGCTATTTTGGGAATGGGTGTAAAAGTAGTTAGTGAGAAGCTGTCTCGTTGAAGCTTCGTTGACCTCCCACACGTTGCATTTTCAGCCCCCCTGGTAATTTCCTCCCCCTTCCATCTGTCAATTAATTCGAAGCATTTTACGTTTGAGTAAATACATAAAATGCACCAATATTAATATCAATGTTTTATTCTAGCTGTTTTAGTTTGAAGTCCTTGTCTATATGTCCACACGTGCTTGAGATTGCTGGAGTTTTTTTCCCTGATTAAAAACAGTTTCCTGAATGAAGAAGTAATTAATGTAGATAAGCGCAGTTGAAATGTTTGAAGTGTACTAATTTTATGTGTTTTGTTTCCAGGTTTTTTTTTTAAAGGAATATAAACATTAGGAATTCCAGCACTTCAGAAACATCTTGTTAATGCATTCTTTCGGAAGAATAAGGGATGTGGTTCACTATCAAACGTGGATGAAAACCACTACTGTATCTTGCCATTAATTTGGATCAAAGTGCCCTTGAATCTGCAAGCAAAGTTATTTATCGCTGACCCACGATGAAAAAGTTCACAGGTCCTCGTCGGTCTGTTAATCCTGCTGGTGATACATTGGAGCCAGGGTCACAGCCTTTTCACTTGTGAGCCCATAACCATCCACTGGTGTGAAGGTCTCTCCTACAACATGACATTTTTCCCCAACAAATTGGAACACTATGATCAGGCCATTGCATTGGTTGCAATGAAGGTACGTTTTATTTGTGTGATTGCATTTTTAATCAACCATATCTTTAAATAAAATGTTGATAATTAGGAAAAAATGCCTCTGGTTTGGATCTCAATTGTATTCTTAATTGCTGTTCTTAATCAGTTGTTTTAGCCTTTATCTGTAATCCGTGTAGTTAATAGTTTCTACCCTTGACTAGTGCAAATTAAATTGGCAAGGAGGTATTACCTCATCTAATTAACTTTTTGCTTTTCTGGTTAATTTGCCATCCTTATCTACCCTTTAAATTCAATACGTTTTTGTCGATGACATTGATTACAAATTAAGGTGATATTTTGCTGGTGTTGCAAAAGCCTCATAGCTACCGCTGAGTTTCTCCAGCACTTTTGTCTACCTTCGATTTTCCAGCATCTGCAGTTCCTTCTTAAACAGCTACATAAAGAGCCCTTCTTTTGATCAAGCAACTGTGCAGATTAGATTGTTTCAATTTGTGGACCATTCATCGTCTTTTTTTTGTATCATTATAAATTTGTCTCCAGATTATAATGATTGGTAGGGAACCCTTGTGCTGTTGCAGTAATTGAAAGGAAAGATGTTATATGCTTCTACTTGTCATCTTTTCAAGGATTTGAAGGTAATTGCTTAAAATTAATAATTGGATCGGTTGCAGTGTGGAATGGCTATCGTTAGAATCTATACCCGTACATCTACAATATTACTCGGTTAATTTAGATTTAATTGCGATTTGATCAGGACATTTTGCAGGTTAACTCTACTCTAGATTAGATGTGTAGGTTTACCCTCTAATGCTTTGTGCCTGGGACAAAGTGTGACATTGGCAACTCAGTGTCCAGTAACCAGGCAGAAGAGTTTAGTTTGCTATTCGTAATTATAGTTGTAGACTCATGCCACGATCAATCTGTGTTTGCCTCCGAACAATCCAGTCATTTCTATTTAGCAAAATCCAGAAGATTTATTTCCCTAATTTCCTCTGAGATTTGTCTTCATCTGTATCATCACCACTCTCGAAGGCAATATGTTCCAGATCATTGCCACCATCGCATTAACTAAGAACCGTCCTTTCATCTTTTGCCCAGAATCTTAAAAATATTGATCCCTGATCCTCCTAGTATCAACTTCTGGGAACTGCTTTATTTATCTTAGCTAAACCTGGTGTAATTTATGTAACCTGCATCTGTCAAGGACTTTCACATCCTTTCTGAAGTCTGCTGATATGGTTAGGACACAGTACTCTGTCTCTAGACTATCCTGAGGTTTATTAAGGCTTACCAAACTTTCGTTTAGGTATTCCATTTGTGAAACCTAACATCTAATTTGCTTTTCTAACAATGTGTTCCAATCTTCAAAGATCCAGGTAATTAACAGATCAAAGCCAGCAATGATGATCAAGGAGAGGCGGAGCCCACAATGGTCCACTGTTGACTGTGGGGAAAGGTGATAAAGAGTAATAGAAATTCAGCAGGACGACAGTGAAACTAGTACAATGACTATGGTGGGGGAAGGACGTCGAGAGAGGGGATGCAAGGTTACTTGAAGTTAGAGAAATCATACTGCTGAGTTATATGCTGCCCAAGCGAAATATAAGGTTCTGTTCCTCCAGTTTGTGTTTGGCCTCTGACAGTGGAGGAGGCCCAGGACAGAAAGATCAGAATGGGAATAGCAAGTGTTCAGCAACTTGGAGATTGCATTGGCCGAGGTGGACTGAGCAAAGGTGTTCAAGAACGTGATCACCCAGTCCACTCTTGGTCTCGCTGATTATATCAGAGTCCAGGAACAGCGGATACAGTAGATGAGGTTGGAGGAGGTGCAAGTGAACCTCTGTCTCACCTGAAAGGACTGTCAGGGTCCCTGGACAGTCGAGGGGGGAGGTAGGGGAAAGTACCTGGGCAGGGGGTGGTTTGGGTGGAAGGGATGACTTAACCGGGAGTTGTGGAAGGAATGGTCTCCACAGAAGGCAGAAAGGGGTGGAGATGGGAAGATGTGACTAGTGATGGGATCCTGTTGAAGGTGGTGAAAATGTCGGAGGATTATGTCCTGTACGTGACGGCTGATGGGATAAAAGGTGAGGATTAGGGGGTCTCTGTACCTGTTGCGACTGGGGGAGCAGAGCTGTGGGGTCACAATCTATTTGGTGGCCGATTGGGAAAGGGGAGATGCAGCGAGACCTGGGTGTCATGGTACACCAGTCATTGAAAGTAGGCATGCAGGTGCAGCAGGCAGTGAAGAAAGCGAATGGTATGTTAGCTTTCATAGCAAAAGGATTTGAGTATAGGAGCAGGGAGGTTCTACTGCAGTTGTACAGGGTCTTGGTGAGACCACTCCTGGAGTATTGCGTACAGTTTTGGTCTCCAAATCTGAGGAAGGACATTATTGCCATAGAGGGAGTACAGAGAAGGTTCACCAGACTGATTCCTGGGATGTCAAGACTGTCTTATGAAGAAAGACTGGATAGACTTGGTTTATACTCTCTAGAATTTAGGAGATTGAGAGGGGATCTTATAGAAACTTACAAAATTCTTAAGGGGTTGGACAGGCTAAATGCAGGAAGATTGTTCCCGATGTTGGGGAAGTCCAGGACAAGGGGTCACAGCTTAAGGATAAGGGGGAAAATCCTTTAAAACCGAGATGAGAAGAACTTTTTTCACACAGAGAGTGGTGAATCTCTGGAACTCTCTGCCACAGAGGGTAGTTGAGGCCAGTTCATTGGCTATATTTAAGGGGGAGTTAGATGTGGCCCTTGTGGCTAAGGGGATCGGGGTATGGAGAGAAGGCAGGTACGGGATACTGAGTTGGATGATCAGCCATGATCATATTGAATGGCGGTGCAGGCTCGAAGGGCCGAATGGCCTACTCCTGCACCTAATTTCTATGTTTCTATGTTACCAAGGAGACGTGTGAGGGCCTCATATATAATGGAAGGGGGGAACCTCCTTTCCATAAAGAATGAGGACATTTTGAATGTCCTGGTATGGAACACCTCATCTTGGGTGTAGATGTGGCATAGACGGAGGAATTGGGAATAGGGAATAGAGTCTTTGCAGGAGGCAGGATGGGAAGAAGTGTAGTCCAGATAGTTGTGGGAGTCGGTGTACTGGCTTATAATATACATCAGTCAATATAAATATATTTGTCTGCCCATACTGACATCTCTGTTGCTGTATGCCGCATCTCCACATCGATATTGACAACATCCATTGCATTTCCTTCAGTTTTCTGTTTAACACAAAGCATAATTTGGTTAGTCAAACATGATGTGACATTTGCAATGCGTGCTGGCTCAATATGTGTTAGTTTTTTTTTCTGTTGTAACTATTTATTTTATAAATCTAGCTTGCCGCTAATACTAATGGAATAAATTTGATCTGTACACGTAAAATATGAGCTGTAAAATATTTTCGTCAAGACGATGTGTGAAAGGAAGGAGGAAGACGTCTTAATTATAGTAACCAATAACACCAAAGAGTTATTTAGGAGGAACTTGTTACACAGTGTGCAGTTACTGTTTGGAGCATGGAGTCATTTTGAGCACTGATACATTTAAGGCAAAATAATTCTTATTTTTTGGGATGTGCATATTGCTGACAAGACTAATACTCAACTTGAAGTTCATATACAGTTACTATCTTAAATTACTAATGATACCACTACAGGTAGAGACATTTCAGATTTTGACTAAAAAATATAGGAATAATGATGCATTTCTCAGTCAGAATGGAGTATAACTAGAAGATAAAGTTATGAAAGCTGTTGTTCCCATGTGTCACTGACTTTTACTGCAAAGAAGACATGAATCTAGGAGATGCTGTTGTTGAAAACATGGTGTGTTATGTAGACACAGTGCCCTCCATAATGTTTGGGACAAAGACCCATCATTTATTTATTTGCCTCTACTCCACAATTTGAGATTTGTAATAGAAAAAAAAATCACATGTGGTGGTCAAAATAAAGGCCATGGTTTCACATGTGTCAGATTTTAACATAGTCTCTCTATTTTAAAATGGGGACACAGCAATTTTTATACATTTTGTTGCATTCACCATGTGCTTGAAATGGACATACAGCAGGGTGTCTTCTCGTGTTTATGTACATATGTCTCTCCCCTTCAGTTTTTCTCTTCAGGGCACGCTCAATAACATGTTTGGGCGCGACACAGCGGCCCCTACATGTCATGTTTTTTTTTTTATTTTTTGTCTAAAATGTAGTGTTGTTTTTTTAGTGTTTTGTATATGCAGGGGAGGGGGAAACTGTTTATCCTTTGCATGCAATGACTGCTTGAAGTCCTGTGATTCGGGATGGACTATCACCAGTTCGCTGGGTGGTCTTCTCTTGTGATGCTCTGCCAGGCCTGTATTGCAGCCATCGCGGGGTTTTAGCTTATGCTTCACCATCGTTTTTGGGGGGAGCTAGTCCCCTTCAGTTTTATCTCTTCAGCATATAAAAAGACATGCTCAATTTTGGTGATTGGGTTCAGATCATCAGATGTCGGGTGATTGACTTTTCCCTGGCCACTCAAGAGCTGCGGGACTACTCACCATGACCATTTTTGCTAACTATTCGACTTGGGGCTTTTCTGTGTCGCGTTGGAGTAGTATCACCCGGCGCGGCTTCATTGGGATTAATGTCTTGCTGTGCCCCGAATAAACATGCCTGGGGGCGGCCGGGAATGAGGGAGAGAAAAGACTTTGCCTTCCAGGGCATTTGTTGTTTGAATTTAATTGTGTGTATGTCAGGATTGTCTTTGTTTGATGTGTCAACATTTCGTTTGACACTGGGGCTCAAATGAATAAATTTGTATTGTATTATATGACTACACAAGAATTTACCATTTTTTAGCAGCAGTTGGATATCAACAAAACTGAATGAGTTTTG